>NC_087253.1:26441200-26506200 GCF_037042905.1 Lytechinus pictus | reverse complement strand
TGATTATAATAATAAAATGACTATACAAATAAGTGCTTATGAATTTAAGTAGCCCGGCTACTAGCGTACCTACGGGGGGGGGGGGGCAGGGGGGCAGTCTGCCCCCCCTGACGAGCCACCACCCATATCCCTACCCCCCCTGACGAGCTTGAAAGAATTTTTTTGCCCCCCCTGACGAAAATCCTGGAAAATCCTAGGTACGCCACTGAGCCCGGCCTTTGAGCCCCTCCTCTAAACATATACAACCATTACAACATAAAACTTAAAGGGATGGTCCGGGCTGAAAATATTTATATCTTATTACATAGAGTAGATTTTACTGAGTAAAATGCCGAAAATTTCATCAAAATCGGATAACAAATAATAAAGTTATTGAAGTTTAAATTTCAGCAATATTTTTTTAAAACAGTCATTAGGTGGGCTGATGATGTCACATCTCCACTTTCCGTTTTCTTATGTTACTACATAAAATCATATTTTTTTCATTATTTCATACTTGTGTGAATAATATATATCCCTTAAAACGAAAAGTTGCAGCAATAGATTATAATGTACTAAATCAATTGTCAATCGAATTTTTCTAGTTCTTGGAGGAAAAAAATAGAATAAACCTAATTTCATATAATAAAATACAAAAGAACAAGTGGGGATGATACTGTACATCATCAGCCCAGCTAATGAATATTCATGGTGACTGTTTTCACAAAACATCGCTAAACTTTAAAATTAAATAACTTTGTTATCAGTTATCCGATTTCGATGAAATTTTCGGCATTTTGCTAAGTGAATTCGACTATATTTATTAAGCTATAAATACTTTCAGCCCGGACCATCCCTTTAATAACAAGAATGCTGAATACCTTCACCATTTGACACACATTGTTTTAATATGGCTTGGCATCACTGCCAGGCATGATGAATCCAAATTTAATGTATTCAGGGTCATATTTTTTAAAAGTTACATTCAGAGATTTTTAAAATTTGTTTCCTCCCTCGCAATTTTTAAATCGTTTTAAAAAGGTCCATTTTGATGAAAATATGTTTTCGTGAATTTTGAACACAAAGCCCTGAAGCACGTTCGAAACGAACAGTTCAAGAACTTACTGCATTCGCAAAGATCCGGTAAATGGGCGACAATTAACTAAATTCTACACAATATGCATACATGATAAGGTTCACATCAAAGTTAGATCGAAACCATTATAATGTGTATGCACATTGCAAAATGCATTAAGCATGCTTTAGCTTTGTTTGACCCATGTAGACAATAAAACGTAACGTATTCGGGCTGTCGGACAGGTCCAGGTCTGAGAAACATACTTTAGTCCCCCCACATTCGTTTTTCTTCCTCTGCAGCTTCTCGCGGCCCACCGTTTGAGAAGAGCCACTATATAACATTTCCTTTTTTGACCTTTCGGTTGAAATTGTGGAAATGCGTAATACATCCCACTCCAAAATATACATATATTTTATAATTATCTAACCAATCTAATAGTTTAAAGAAGGCAATTTTTATATATATTCAAACAATGCCTATATAAAACAGTTACCGGTATCAATTATATTTTTAAAATTTTGATGGTTTAATAAATATCTTAATGATTAAAATGATAAATTTTTTTTTACTTTTTAATACGTATTTCTATATAAATATATTTTTTAAATATAAATGACTAAATAAGACAATTGCAGTCGTTAATCATTTAAAAAACACATGTGTTCTGAAAGATCGATTACAACATTAAAAAAAAACGTGTCCAATAAAAAACTTGTATCGTTTTCATTCTTTTGAAGAATAACATTAATATTTAGAGAAGAATATTAAGCAATAAACGCTTATTCTTATAGAAAGTTATCTCTTTTTTCAAATCTTTAATCTGCACCTCCGTCATTAAACCAGGGAAAGGCGACCTTTTAATTTTGTTGATTGCATATGTAGGGATACATATGATTTGTTATATGGGGTTATACGATTGATTTACCAACTCTCATGTCAGTTCGCGAAGCCTGGCTTACCATTGTTGATTCATTTTCGGATGCGTCCAATTTACAGTGTAGTGGTGTAGTCGTGCGTTCGTCTTTGTTTTGAAAGCGTATACATTGTAAGTGAAAAGTGACCGTGGAAGGGCCGGAACCGGGGGGGGGGGGGTTAGGGTTAAATTATTAACCAACCAACAACTGGTTAAAAAAAAAACATGTAGAATAAATTGGGATTTTTCAAAATGATGATGATGGTGATAGTAGTAGAAGTAGTAGTAGTAGTAGTAGTAGTAGTAGTAGTAGTAGTAGTAGTAGTAGTAGTAGTAGTAGTAGTAATAGTAGTAGTAGAAGTAGAAGTAATAGTAGTAGTAGAAGTAGAAGTAACAATAATAATAATAATAACAATAACAATAATAATAATAATAACAATAATAATAATAATAATGATAATAATAATGATAATGGTAATAGTATTTTGTGAAAACGGTAAAATGCACATTGTCATGAATATTCATTAGGTGGGCTAATGACGTCATATCCCCACTTTCCTTTTTTAAGTTATTCAATGAAATCATAATTGATTCATTTTTTCATACATGTAATGCGGCAATAGTTCTTGGTAGAAAAAATTGAATAAACATAATTTCATATAACAAAATAGAAAAGAACAAGTGGGGGATATGACATCATCAGTCCACCTAATGAATATTCATGAAGACTTGCCTAGAACTGTTTTACCGGAATAATGCAAATCTTTATAATTCAATAACTTTGTAACTTGATATCCGATTTCAATCAATATTTCAGTCGATTATACCCTCTTAAAACACAAACATTTTCATTCTTGGACCGTCGCTAGAAATTGTGGAAATGTGTAGAACATTCCACGCCAAAATATCTATATATTTTATTCATTATGTTATCAACGATATATGGAGGCAATTAATATATATATTTATCTAATGCTTATATAAAACAGTTGCCTGTATCAATTCTATTTAAATTTTTTTTTATCATTAAACAAACATGTTAATGAATTAAAAAATTTTTTTAAAAAGTATTTATATTCTTTTTCCAAATAAATATGACAAAAGAAGACAACTGCTGTCGTTGATTTTTTTCACAAACAAATGTGTGGTTGATCGATTACAACAATTAAAAAAAAATCGTGTTCTATACAAGTTGTTTCGTTTTCATTTTTTTGAAGAATGATATTAAGCAATACACGCTTATTCTTACAGAAAGTAATCTTTATTTAAATCTTTAATCTGTGCCTCCGTCATTAAAACATAGAAAGGCGACTTTTCAATTTTGTTGATTGCATATAAAGGGATACAAATAATTTGTTATATGATTGATTTACCAACTCTCATGTCAGCTCACGAAGTCTGGCGTACCATTGTTGATTCACACAATGCTTATATAAAACAGTTGCCTTTATCAATTATATTTTCAAAATTTTGATCGTTTTTAATGAATTTCATAATATATCAAGAAATAAACTTTAATTGTTTTACGTACTTATATTCGTTTTTCAAATATTCAATTCAATTCAATTCAATTTCAATTTATTTCATTCAAAGTTAAAAACAATTACAAGCTAAAAATATATATACAATAAAATAGAATGTGGAGACAGCTAGGAAGAACATTGAAGTCTTATAAAATGCTGCCACCTATAATACAAACAATTAAAACCAAGTAATATACAAAAACAAATGAAAATATAAACGACTAAAGAAGACAACTGCTGTCGTTAATCATTTTTCACGAACAAATGTTTAGAAAATCGCTTACAATTTTTAAGAAAAAAATTCGTGTCCACTTCAAGTTGTATCGTTTTCATTCTTTTGAAGAATAATACGCTTACTTTTTATAGAAAGTAATCTTTATTTTAAATTTTCTAATCAGCGCCTCCGTCATTAAAGCATAGTAAGGCGACTTTTCAATTTTGTTGATTGCATATGAGGGATACAAATAATTTATTACATGATTTACTAAATCTCACGTCAGAGGGAGAAGCCTGGCGTACCATTTTTGATTCATTCTCAGATGCGTCCGATTTGGTGTAGTGGTGCGTTCGTCTTTGTTTTGAAAGCGTGTAAGTGAAAGAGGCTGCGGAAGGGGAGGAGCTGGGGGGGGGGTGGGCTGAGTGAGCTTCAGTCCCAAACAATTTTTCAAATAAATACATAAACGTAAAAATTCTGATATTACATGATTGTGAATTCTTGGGTTAGTAGTAGTAGTAACAATAATAATAATACTAATAATAATGATAACGATAATAATGAAAATAATGATAATGATAATAATATTTTGTGAAAAATAATAATGTTTCAATAATGTTTCAATACCAGACATTTTATGGAGGTCATTTTACTTATTTTTGTGTGCAAATATTCTTCATCGCCCGTTAATAATTGTATTAGATAATCTTTATTTTGTTAACTATTACAACTGTAGTATTTTCCGAACTCGAATTTTGGGTCATGATGGTATCAAATCTAAAAAATGCTTTATATGCTTAGCTTACAAAGATTTGGTTTTAAAATGGCAATATATTATATTTCATAATGGTGGATAATATGCGTGATTTCCCCTTTTATCATCTGAATAATGATGATTTCTTATTACTAAATCATCAAGATAAAAGCAATGTTATCTCAAATCATCATACTCCATTTGATAGATTTTCTACTGATATTCTTACAAATAATTTTGATGAACTTCAAGTTTAATTCGATATTCATGATAAAGCATACATGTACAATCTTTCCTCTTCTCCATATTATACAGAAAATTCATTCAAAGACTATGCTAAATTGATTGGAGAAGATGATGTTTTTATTTTGCATTTGAATATAAGAAGCGCTAACCAAAACTTCGAGAAATTACGATTATTATTAGAAAATACACAGTTTGCCAATCCCCCAATTATTGCTCTTACTGAAACTTGGTTCACGGAAACCCCGAATTCCTTATGCACCCTCCCGAATTATGATATTGTTATAAACAATAGGAAAAATAAAATTGGAGGTGGACTAGCATTATATATTCCGTCTTCATTTGATTATGCAATAAGACATGAATTTGAATATATGAATGAAATCATCGAATCCTTATTTGTAGAAGTAAAAATTCAAAAAGATAAGAAAACTCTAATAGGTGTCATCTACAGACCTCCTCAAACTTCTTGTATAGAAGATTTTTTACTTGCTACTAATGAACTTTTGCAAAACGGAGAATTGATAAATAACAATTGTATCATCACTGGTGATTTCAATATTAACCCCTTGACCAGTAATCACTCTTTAACAAATGATTTCCTTGAATTAATGTTATCTTCTACTTTTTTGCCTATTATTTCTAGACCAACCCGTATTACTGATCATTCTGCTACGCTTATAGATAATATATTCTGTAACTCTCATCCTCTTCCGAAAGCTGGCATTGTAACGACAGACATATCCGATCATTTTCTTATTTTTACCCATATCCAAACAATGCAATCACTCGCAAAAATGGAAAAGAAATATAGGATCTGTCGCAACTTTAGTGATAAAAATGTTGAACGCCTTCAAGAAGATTTAAGCTCTGTTGATTGGTCTGACGTTTATAACTCGAATGTGAATGTCGATGACTCATTTGACATATTTTTGAAATCTTTCAATGACTGCTTAGATTCTTGTGTTCCTTTAAAGAAATATCGAAATTACGATTATAAACGTGTTCCAAAGCTCCCATGGGTTTCAAAATTGATATTAAGGTCTATAAATCGGAAAAATAATCTGTATGTTTCTTATATATCAAATCCAAATGATATTTCAAGGAATAGATACACGTCTTATAAAAATACCTTAACAACTACTCTCCGAATAGCAAAAAAGAGGTTTTATTCAGAAAAATTAAATTCATATAAAAACGACCTTAAAAATACATGGAAAACAATAAATGGGGCCCTAAACAAAATTAACAAATCTAGTGCTGTTCATAAATTATGTGTAGATGGAAATATGGTTGAAGATACTCATTCTATAGCAAATGAATTTAATACATATTTCTCTCAAATTGGACCAAAGTTAGCTGGAAATATTATGCCTGTCGAAAGTCCGTTTAAGGACTTTTTGGATAAACAAAATGAAAGTTCAATATTTCTTACTCCAGTTCATAGAGAAGAATTACTTGAGATTGTATTTAATTTGAAAGCAGAAAAGACTCCCGGTTATGATGGCATTACAAATAGAGTTGTGAAAAACATTATACATTCTCTTGCTGATCCTCTGCTTCATATATTTAATTTATCGTTGCAGCTTGGCCAGGTCCCAAAGAAGATGAAAATAGCTAAAGTTATACCCATTTTCAAGAAGGGAGACCAATTAATTACTAGTAATTACCGCCCAATATCTTTGTTAACTTCGTTCTCAAAAATTCTTGAAAGGATAATTTATAAAAGGACAGTTGCTTTCCTTAAGAAATATAGTATTATATGTGATAATCAATTCGGTTTTAGAGAAAAACATAATACAACTCATGCTATATTGACATTAATAAATAAAATATCTACTTCTTTTGACGATTCTGATCACACCGTAGGGTTATTCCTTGACTTCTCAAAAGCGTTTGATACAATGGATCATGAAATACTATTATGTAAGCTATCAAATTACGGTATCAGAGGGACAGCTTTACAATGGTTTAGGAGTTATCTTACTGATAGAATTCAGTTTGTTACAGTAAATGAATCAGAATCTCCAACAAGGCCAGTTTCCTGTGGAATTCCACAAGGTAGTATTCTTGGGCCTTTGCTATTTGTACTTTATGTTAATGATATGAAAAATTCATCTCATGTTCTCTCATTTATTCTCTTTGCTGATGATTCCAATATTTTCTTTACACATCATGATCCACATGTACTTGTGAGCACTATGAATGCAGAATTTAAAAAAGTAACAAACTGGATTAAAGCCAACAAACTGTCATTGAATCTGCAAAAAACTAATTATATGCTTTTTAGTCATTCATTGAAACATCTACCGCATCAAATACTTTTAGATAATACTGAAATCAAAGAAGTGCAAACAACAAAATTCTTAGGTCTTACTATTGATCACAAGCTTACGTGGAATGCTCATATCAACAATATTTGCAAAACTGTGGCAAGAAATATTGGAGTCATCAATAAGCTTAAAAACGCTCTTCCAGCACAGGCGCTATCCATGTTGTATTGTGCATTAATTCTACCATATCTTAATTATGGAATTCTGGCATGGGGTAATGCCTCTCAAACGAGACTCAATAAATTCTTGCTACTTCAGAAAAAAGTACTGAGAATAATATGCAATATGTCCTTTAGAGCTCATACAGATGAATTGTTTCGTCATAAACGTATCCTTAAAGTCAATGACCTGTACCGCTTGCAACTATTCCAATTCATGTATAAGCTAGATAGAAATAGTGTACCTAATGTCCTACAAAAGAAATTTATGAGAAACAATACTTTACATTCATATAATACGAGACATTCAAATGACTATCACTTACCCAAAAGTAGAACAGTATTTTCTAGCAAAACTGTATTTTTCACAGGACCAAAACTCTGGAATTCTCTGGACAGAGTAATAAAAGAGGCAGCTAATCTAAACCGATTTAAATTACTCATCAAAAAATTTATTCTGAATTCTTATTGATTCAATCAAATATTTTGTGAACCTCATACTTACCCACGGTAGTATTGATTATTTTAAAGTCAATATTTAATTTTGTATATAGTGTAAATACATTTGTGTTACAGTGTTTATATATAATTTTATAGAATTTTGCTGATTATTTTACTCTACTTATATCATATTACCCTTGTATAAAATTTTGATAGGGGGTCTACATTTTACAAGCTTTGCTTTTTAGTAGGCCCCTCCACTTTTTTCATTTCATTGCTACGTTTCAATCCTGTGTGTTATGCATTTTTTTCAGTGTTAAAATGATTTATTATAAATGTACTTTGATGATTGTGGAATATGAATATATCAATAAATAAATAAATAAAACGGTAAAATGCACATCGTCATGAATATTCATCACATGGGCTAATGACGTCATATCACCGCTTTCTTTTTTATGTTATTACATGAAATCATAATTGATTCATTTTTTTCATACATGTGTTGCGGCAACAACTAATGCACTTAATCACTGTTGTCAATCCATTTATTTTAGTTCTTGGTAGACAGAATTCGAATGAACATAATTTCATATATAAAATACAAAAGAACAAGTGGGAATATGACATTATCGGTCCACCTAATGAATATTCATGAAGACTTGCCTAGAACTATTTTACCGGAATAATGCAAATCCTCATAATTCAATTACTTTGTTTTTTGTTCTTCGATTTTAGTCAATTTTTTTAGCATGCTCTATGAATTATACTCTATAACAGCGCTTCTCAACCTTTTTTTACTCGAGGACCACTTTGACTCTCAGATTTTTTCGAATTTAAGTTTGTATGTTGTAATGGTTGTATATGTTTAGAGGAGGGGCTCAAAGGCCGGGCTCAGTGGCGTACCTAGGATTTTCCAGGATTTTCGTCAGGGGGGGGGGGGGAGGGGCAAAAAAGGTCTTTCAAGCTCGTCAGGGGGGGGGGGGGCAGGGATACGTCCTTTTTATACTTGTGTGAATAATATGTATTCCTTAAAACGAAAAGTTGCAGCAATAGATTATAATGTACTAAATCAATTGTCGATCGAATTTTTCTAGTTCTTGGAGGAAAAAATTTGAATAAACCTAATTTCGTAATAAAATACAAAAGAACAAGTGGGGATGAGACATCATCAGCCCACCTAATGAATATTCATGGTGACTGTTTTCACAAAATATTGCTAAACTTTAAAATTCAATAACTTTGTTATTTGTTATCTGATTTCGATGAAATTTTCGGCATTTTGCTTAGTGAATTTTACTATATTTATTAAGCTATAAATACTTTCAGCCCGGACCATCCCTTTAATAGCAAGAATGCTGAATACCTTCACCATTTGACACACATTGTTTTAACATGGCTTGGCATCACTGCCAGCCATGATGAATCCAAATTCAATGCATTCAGGGTCATATATTTTACAGTTACATTCAGAGATTTTTTAATTTGTTTCCTCCCTCGCAATTTTTAAATCGTTTTAAAAAGGTCCATTTTGATGAAAATATGTTTTCGTGAATTTTGAACACAAAGCCTTGAAGCACGTTCGAAGCGAACAGTTCAAGAACTTACTGCATTCGCAAAGATCCGGTAAATGGGCGACAATTAACTAAATTCTACACAATATGCATACATGATAAGGTCCACATCAAAGTTAGATCGAAACCATCATAATGTGCATGCACATTGCAAAATGCATTAAGCATGCTTTAGCTTTGTTTGACCCATGTAGACCAATAAAACATAACGTATTCGGGCTGTCGGACAGGTCCAGGTCTGAGAAACATACTTTAGTCCCCCCACATTCGTTTTTCTTCCTCTGCAGCCTCTCACGGCCCACCGTTTGAGAAGAGCCGCTCTATAACATTTCCTTTTTTGACCTTTCGGTTGAAATTGTGGAAATGCGTAAAACATCCCACTCCAAAATATACATATATTTTATAATTATCTAACCAATCTAATCGTTTAAAGAAGGCAATTTTGATATATATTCAAACAATGCCTATATAAAACAGTTACCGGTATCAATTATATTTTTAAAATTTTGATGGTTTAATAAATATCCTAATGATTGGAATGATAAATTTTTATTGCTTTTTAATATGTATTTCTATATAAATATATTTTTTTTAATATAAATGACTAAATAAGACAATTGCAGTCGTTAATCATTTAAAAAACACATGTGTTCTGAAAGATCGACTACAACATTAAAAAAAAACGTGTCCAATAAAAAACTTGTATCGTTTTCATTCTTTTGAAGAATAACATTAATATTTAGAGAAGAATATTAAGCAATAAACGCTTATTCTTATAGAAAGTTATCTCTTTTTTCAAATCTTTAATCTGCACCTCCGTCATTAAACCAGGGAAAGGCGACCTTTTAATTTTGTTGATTGCATATGTAGGGATACATATGATTTGTTATATGGGGTTATACGATTGATTTACCAACTCTCGTGTCAGTTCGCGAAGCCTGGCTTACCATTGTTGATTCATTCTCGGATGCGTCCAATTTAGAGTGTAGAGGTGTCGTGTGTTCGTCTTTGTTTTGAAAGCGTATACTTTGTAAGTGAAAAGTGACCGTGGAAGGGCCGGAACCGGGGGGGGGGGGGGTGGGCTGAGTGAGCTTCGGCCCCCAACAATTTTTAACAAAATACAAAAACCTTAAAAATTCTTATATCATATGTATGTGATTTCTTGCATGGTCAGCTCCCCCTATCAAAACAAATCCCCGAAACTGGTGATTACGTCACTTTAAACGATCCGCGCCATTAACATTAAACATGTATAGTATCCACATCAAAAACCCGACTTGATCAAATAGTTTTCAGTGAACTAAAAGGTTGGTTGAAAAGGTTGGTTGAACCAATAACTGGTTAAAAAAATATGTAGAATAAATTGGGATTTTTCAAAATGATGATGATGGTGATAGTAGTAGTAGTAGTAGGAGTAGTAGTAGTAGTAGTAGTAGAAGTAGTAGTAGTAGTAGTAGTAGTAGTAGTAGAAGTAGTAGTAGTAGTAGTAGTAGTAGTAGTAGTAGTAGTAGTAGTAATAGTAGTAGTAGTAGTAGTAGTAGTAGTAGTAGTAGTAGTAGTAGTAGTAGTAGTAGTAGTAGTAGTAGTAATAGTAGTAGTAGTAGTAGTAGTAGTAGTAGTAATAGTAGTAGTAGTAGTAGTAGTAGTAGTAGTAGTAGTAGTAGTAGTAGTAGTAATAATAGTAACAATACTACTACTACTACTAATAATAATAACAATAATAATAATAATGATAATAATAATGATAATGGTAATAGTATTTTGTGAAAACGGTAAAATGCACATTGTCATGAATATTCATTAGGTGGGCTAATGACGTCATATCCCCACTTTCCTTTTTTTTATGTTATTCCATTATATCATAATTGATTCATTTTTTCATACATGTAATGCGGCAATAGTTCTTGGTAGAAAAAATTGAATAAACATAATTTCATATAACAAAATAGAAAAGAACAAGTGGGGGATATGACATCATCAGTCCACCTAATGAATATTCATGAAGACTTGCCTAGAACTGTTTTACCGGAATAATGCAAATCTTTATTCAATTCAATTCAATACATTTCTGGTTTTATTGTGAAAATGGTACATGACAAAAGTCCGAAGACTCATATTTTCATATTTACAAAGTAAAATATACATGTTTATTATTAAAAGATTACAATATATCACAATTCTAGTGCTAGACAAATAATCAACAAATAAAGCCAGAAAAAATAATTTTGGACAATCTAAAAAAAAGATTAAAATTGATTGAAATTATAACATTTAATAACTTTGTTATTGATATCCGAATTTAATCAATATTTCAGTATGTTCTGTGAATAATACCCTATTGAAATATAAAAGTTTTCATTCTTGGACCATCGCTAGAAACTGTGGAAATGTGTAATACATTCCACGCCAGAATATCTAAATATTTTTTTTATTGTGTTTTCTCCGATTTACGAAGGCAAAAAATATTTATATTAATCTAATGCTTATATAAAACAGTTGCCTGTATCAATTCTATTTTTAAAATTTTTGATCATTAAACAAACATCTGAATGAATTAAAAAAAAAAACATTGTTTTTGTATACGTATTCATATTCTTTTTCCAAATATATATGACTAAAGAAGACAACTGCTGTCGTTGATTTTTTTTCACAAACAAATGTGTGCTTGATCGATTACAACAATTTAAAAAAATCGTGTTCAATACAAGTTGTTTCGTTTTCATTGTTTTGAAGAATAATATTAAGCAATAAACGCTTATTCTTACAGAAAGTAATCTTTATTTTGAATCTTTAATCTGTACCTCCGTCATTAAAACGTAGAAAGGCGACTTTTCAATTTTGTTGATTGCATATGAAGGGATACAAATAATTTGTTATATGATTGATTTACCAACTCTCATGTCAGCTCACGAAGTCTGGCGTACCATTGTTGATTCACACAATGCTTATATAAAACAGTTGCCTTTATCAATTATATTTTCAAAATTTTGATCGTTTTTAATGAATTTCATAATATATCAAGAAATAAACTTTAATTGTTTTACGTACTTATATTCGTTTTTCAAATATTCAATTCAATTTCAACTTATTTCATTCAAAGTTAAAAACAATTACAAGCTAAAAATATATATACAATAAAATAGAATGTGGAGACAGCTAGGAAGAACATTGAAGTCTTATAAAATGCTGCCACCTATAATACAAACAATTAAAACCAAGTAATATACAAAAACAAATGAAAATATAAACGACTAAAGAAGACAACTGCTGTCGTTAATCATTTTTCACGAACAAATGTTTAGAAAATCGCTTACAATTTTTAAGAAAAAAATTCGTGTCCACTTCAAGTTGTATCGTTTTCATTCTTTTGAAGAATAATACGCTTACTTTTTATAGAAAGTAATCTTTATTTTAAATTTCTAATCAGCGCCTCCGTCATTAAAGCATTAAAGGGGGGGGGGGGGGGGGTGGGCTGAGTGAGCTTCAGTCCCAAACAATTTTTCAAAGAAATACAAAAACGTAAAAATTATGATATTAATTGATTGTGAATTCTTGGGTTAGTAGTAGTAGTAACAATAATAATAATAATAATAATAATAATGATAATGATAATGATGATAATAATGATAATGATAATAATATTTTGGGAAAACGGTTATATGCACATCGTCATGAATATTCATCACATGGGATAATGATGTCATATCACCACTTTCCTTTTTTATGTTATTACATGAAATCATAATTGATGCATTTTTTCATACATATGTTGCGGCAATAAATAACTATTGCACTTAATCACTGTTGTCAATCCAATTGTTTTAATTTTTTTAACAAAAAAATTGAAAAAACATAATTTCATATATGTATATACATAAAACTGAAATAAATAAATAAATATAATAAAATACAAAAGAACAAGTGGGGATATGACATCATCAGTCCACCTAATGAATATTCATGAAGACTTGCCAAAAACTGTTTCACCGGAATAATGCAAATCTCTATAATTCAATGACTTTGTTATTTGATATCCGATTTTAATCAATTTTTCAGCATGCTTTGTGAATTATACTCTGGACTAGTCTGCTATGCAGACACTGAATGGCTCGTATGGTGGGGTTCTAAGCGCGCTGCTGAACCTGAAAGGGCGAGCGAAGCGAGCCATTTCAGATCTGCAGCCAAAGTAGACCTAGTCTGCTATGCAGACTCGTTTAATCAGCTATGGTACACACACTGCAGATGTGGGTTTACACTTGTAGTCTATTCTGGACCGTCCCTAGAAATTGTGGAACATGTAAAATACATTCCACGTCAAAATATTATTATATTTTTTTTGGTGTAAATTGGGGGGAAATGAACTTACAGATTGGCATATACATTTATATAAATATTCACACAATGCTTTTTTAAAACAGTTGCCTGTATTAATTATATTTTCAAAATTTTGATCGTTTAATAAATCTCATAATACATTGAAAAAACAATTCAGTTGTTTTTGATACGTAATTACGTTAAAAAATGTAAATAACTAAAGAAGACAACTGCTGTCGTTAATCATTTTCACGAACAATGTGCTTAGAAGATCGATTACAATAATTAAAAAAATTGCCTTAGACCACTCGGCCACGTGGAGGTACCGTGGTCGAGTGGTCTAAGGTGCCTGGCTAAACATGGAATGTCCGGGGTTCGATCCCCGGCCGCAGCACCTATGCCCGTGAGTAAGGCATTTAATCTACAATCCTATTTTATCCTGCTTTCAAATAAATGGCAATGCCATATGCACTATTCGTAACTTGGTGTGCAATTGTTTAAAAAAAAAATCGTGTCCAATACAAGTTGTATCCTTTTCATTCTTTTGAAGAATAAATTTGAAGAGTAATATTAAGCAATAAATGCTTATTCTTATAGAAAGTAATTTTTATTTTAATCTTTAATCTGCGCCTCCGTCATTAAACCATAGTAAGGCGACTTTTCAATTGTTGATTGCATATGTCGGGATACATATCTCTCACGTCAGATCGAGAAGTCTGGCTTACCATTGTTGATTCATTCTCAGATGCGTCCGATTTGGTGTAGTGGTGCGTTCGTCTTTGTTTTGAAAGCGTGTAAGTGATCAGAGGACGCGGAAGGGGAGGAGCCGGGGGGGGGGGTGGGCTGAGTTAGCTCCAGCTCACTTAGGGGATATGATTGTCTAGAACTGTTTCACCGGAATAATGCGAATCTTAAAAATTCAATAACTTCGTTACTTCGTTATTTTCTATCCGATTTTGTTCAACTTTCATTTGTTTTGCTCAGTGTATTACATACCCTTTTGAGATGTATATCAATACATCAAACCTGGACTATCCGTTTAAATTGTGGAATATGTGTATTGAAATCCACGTCAAAATATATGATTTAGAAGTATTTAAAACAGTGGGAGAATAAACAGGTGATTGTAATATATATATATATATATATATACACAATGCTTATATAAAACAGTTACCTGAATTAATTATATTTTCAAATTTTGATCGTTTAATGAATAACCTAATAAATCATGAAAAATTACACAAAAATTGTTTTTACACGCACTTATATTATTTTACCAAATATGAAAGACTGAAGAAAACGGTAAATTGTCGGATGGTCTAATACCACTTGGTCTACTTATCAGTTCGTCCAACTTCACATAGTCTAATTCGTCTAATATCCAATTCGTCTAATTCGCGCTTGGTGTAATATTCAATCCGTATAATTTCCATTTGGGCTAATTTTAACATGGTCTAATATCCAATTCAGCTAATTTCCACTTGGTCTGATATCCAAATCGTCTAATAGGCAGTTGGTCTAAAACCATTTAGTGTAATTTCCAGTTTGTCGAACAGCACTTGGTCTAATTTTCACTTCGGCTAATTTCCACTTGGTCTAATTTTCATTTCGTCTAATTGTAACATGGTCTAATGAACGTTTGGTCTAATTTACACTTGGTCTAATATCCAATTGGTATAATGACCACTTGGTATAATAGCCAATTTGTCTAATAGACAGTTGGGCTAAAACCGTTTAGTCTAATTTCCAGTTTGTCTAACATCACTTGGTCTAATTTTTACTTGGTCTAATATCCAATTTGTCTAATTTTCATTTCGTCTAATTGTCACATGGTCTAATATCCAATTGGTCTAATTTACACTTGGTCTAATATCCAATTGGTCTAATGACCACTTGGTCTAATAGCCAATTTGTCTGATACCCAGTCGGGCTAATCGTCACTAAGTATAATTTTCATTTGGTCTAACTCACACTTGGTCTAATGTCCATTTATTCTATCAACATCATTCATTATTTATTTGATCTAGAATTAACAAATTTGGTACGAAGGGGATAATTACCATGCATCAGTTCATACATGTCGCCAGGATCTGGAGGGGGAAAGCCGGGGTAGGGCTGGTTGGCGAAAAACCTCATTGTGAAGGACTATCGATGACTATCGGTACGCGCTCATCAAATAAATTATCCTAATCAAATATAATTGTTATAATTTTTATTGCAATTGATTTTTTTTTTAAATTAGGCCTATATATCGATTACATGTGTATATAGATGGTGATGAAAATTATGTCATTTACTGATAATCATTACATCACCGCATGCACATTTACAGAACAATAAGTTACATGGGGACGTACGTTGTAGCTCATAATGGTCGTATGGCGGGGCTTCATCTGAATAACATTATTATGAAGAAACAATAATATAATGTAATTGATTGTGTGGATACATATGGTAAACATGTTTATGCCTCTTTTAAATCGTTGTATGTACCATTACGGGCGATACTTGAACTTGATTAAAAATAAACAATAGTTATGCTGCAGTTTTGGGGATTCCAAAAGTAACAAAACTATTCATAGTAGATCATATAATTTTGTTATGAATTTGTTTAGTTATTCCAATAGTTAGTTTAGAGGCAAATAAAAGACCTTAGATATAGTTTGATAGCACAATACAGGTTTATTGGGTTAGTTTTAGCTGCGACAACATCACTGCGACCATCTTGGTAGAAGCCATATTATAGACGTGTTGATAACACGGTATAGTCTACGTTTTCAGACCTTTATCAGTTATTCAATTCAATTCAATTCAATTTATTTAATTCCAATAAATCATACACATATCATACAATTGCGTGAAAACTTGAGCAGTGAAGGATTTAAAATATAATATTAAAATATGATATACAATATAAAAAGAACCCATAGGTATTGGAATAGGGCGGTCATAAAAAACAAAATGAATTGTCTGGATAATACCCTTGATAATACAGTATAAAAATAGATTAAATCCATTTATAAATCATATTTAAGTAAAGAAAATTTATGAATAGGTAATGGGCATATAATGAAAACAAAGCAGAACACAACAAGATACAAAGTCCGCGCAAACCCAGAACAAAAACAGACAGTGCAGTAACGACAGAATTTAAGTACTAGTGATTAAATAAAATTTCAATTTTCTTTTAAAAGCATACATTGAGTTGAGAGACTTTATTGCAATGGGGAGATTATTCCACACGACTGGTGCATGATATCTAAATGAAAATGTTACATAATTTCTATTAACAGTCCATGAATGATGTTTATTTTTATTTCTTGTGTTATAATCATGCACAGATGAATTTACAATAAGCATCGAAGATAATCATTCATGAAGTAAATTGTGTTTATGTTTGAAAAGTAATATTGCACAGTGATATGAATTCAGTTGAAATACAGTAAGAATATTGAATTTGATAAATAATTCTTTTGAATGGGCTAATTTAGATGAGAATGGACATATGCGAATTATCTTTTTTTGTAACATATATATTGGGTTTAACTTCGTGGGATATATGTTAGCCCATACTACATTGAAATAAGATATATAAGTTAATATAAGAGTATTATATAGAGTAAAATAAATTTTGGGGTAAAAAGATGCTGAGTTTGCGGAAGATACCAACATTTTTGAAATTTTGTTTGTGATATCTAAAATGTGGTTTTTCCATGAAAGTTTTTCATCGATTATGACACCTACAAATTTTTTATGAGTTACACGTTTAATAATATGACTGTTCATTTGAAGTATTTTGTGAAACATTATTGAGAGAGAAATATATACAATTTGACTTATCGATATTTAAAGATGATTTATTTGAATGAAACCAATCAGTTATGTTTTTGAGCTCAGTGTTTATAACATTGTTTAAAGATAGTATTGAATCATCAGAAATTAATATGTTGGTATCATACGCCAAAAGTAGAAACTTTAATTTATTTGTACACTCCGGTAGGTCATTTATGAATATTAAAATAATAGCGGCCCTAGGATTGATCCCCGGGGCACGCCACACAAGACATTCGAAGGTTCAGATTAAACATTGTTATAAAAAACATATTGTAATCGGTTTAATAAATAACTTTTGAACCAGATGAGCGAAAGACCCCTTATTCCATTGACTGTAACTTACGTAATAAGATAGTAAAATCAATGGAATCGAAAGCCTTACTAAGATCTAAAAATATTCCAATTGTATGGTGCTTCTTATTCAATGAGTTGATTATATAATCATGTAAATTGATACTGCCATTTCAGTTGATACATTAAAACAAAAATTGATTATCATTTAAGAGAGAATTAATACATAGGAAATTATATAATCGATTATATATAGTTCACTCAAGAATTTTTGAGAAAAACGGGAGCAAAGAAATTGGACGATAGTTAGAAATATCATGTAAAACATTTTTTTATAAACAGGAATCATTTGGAAATTTTCAATTTGGAAGGAACTGTACCGGATGATAATGACAAGTTAAATATGTGATGGTTTAGAAATGAGTATAATTGTTTTTTTAATGACTATGGGACTAATACTATCGATTCCACAGCTTCTACTACTTTTCATTTTTTTAACAATATCAAGTATTTCATTCTCAGTGATAGGTTTTAAAAAAAAGACTTAATGCATTCCTGTGACAAGAATTTTGCATAATCATTATTATCTAAGCAATTTCCAGACTCATTTATCTTCAATCCAATCTTCACAAAAAAAATCATTAAAACTGTTTCCTATATTCTTATCCCCATGAACATTATTACCATTAACATTAATATAGTTAGGCAGCTTTTTCTTTTTATTTCCAAGTACTTTAATAATGTTCCATGTCTTTTTCAAATTACCACTAGACTCTTTAAACTTTTGTTCGTAAAATCTTTTACGAGCATTCTTTATTGCCGTATTTACAAAATTACGCATTTTCACATATATTTTCTTAGAATTCTCATTAAAATTTTCACGATGTTTTTTTTAAATAGTCTAATCCTTTTCCGCATCTGTTTTAACAGTGTCGAATCAATCCATAGTTTCTTTGCTTTTCTCTTTTCTTTGGATCTATAAACTTTTTGAAAGACATTGTTGTATAATTTACTGAATTTCATTAAAAATTCATTATAAACAAGTTCAGTGTTTTCACAGAATAATATATCATCCCAATTAACAGTGGCAAGTTTTTCTTTGAAAAGATTGATCGTGTTTTCATTTATGTTTTGGGAAAAAGGCCTTCGACACTGTGGATGTTAAAATACTTGTGAAGAAGCTAGCAAAGATTGGTGTTTCAGAAGATGCTTTGCACTGGTTTGAGAGTTATTTATGCAACCGGAATATATGTACGTGTATAGAGAATATTACATCAAACGTCTCGAGTATAGAGTATGGGATTCCACAGGGTTCAACCCTAGGGCCAATTCTCTTTACGTTATACATAAACGATATCAATAAACATGTAAAATATTGTAAACTGCATCTGTATGCAGACGACACAGTTATTTATTTTTCTGGAAAAAATATCAGTGAGATAGAATACAACGTAAATATTGATCTACATAACATATATGATTGGCTGTGTCATAACAAACTAAGCCTTAATGTTGATAAAACGAATTCTATGCTTTTTGGAACTAATATTATGTTGTCAAAATGTGCAAATATAAATGTTAAAATATCTGATAAAACTATTAAGCAATCTAACTCTGTTAAATATTTAGGCATGTATCTCGATCCAAAATTGAAGTGGGATACTCATATTGAAGAACTGTGTAAGAAAACTAATAAGCTTGTCAAATATTTAGCACGTCTAAGACATTTCGTAACTGAAAGTAATCTGAAATTATTGTATAGTTCAGTTATACTTCCCTTATTTGATTATGCTGATATTGTATACGAGTCCACAAATAAGAAATATACTGAACGTCTTCAAAAAATTCAGAACAGAGCTGGTCGTATTATTTTGAATGTTAAACCGCAAAATCGAATATCAAATAGAGAAATACACCAACGACTCGAATGGAGGTCATTGCAATCACGAAGAAATATTCATGTACATACAATGGTGTTCAAATCATTGAACGGCCTGGCTCCATTATACTTAGCAGATTCATTTAAATATTGTAATTACTCATATAATTTAAGAACCGTAGGTAATGTAATTATGCCCAATCCAAATACAGAAAATTGCCGTAGAATGTTTATATATAGAGGTTCACGCCTATATAATGACTTACCTTTAGATATGAAATTTATCAAAAACTTAACTACATTTATTACTTCTTTGAGCTCTAAGGTTTCGAAGTACATTGATATCTGAGCAACGCGTTGTTTTGCCGGGAGGGGGGGGGGGGGTTATTTGCTTGTAGCTTGAAATTGTAACTTTATATTTAGTTTTATGTCTACTGACTTGCTTTCATTACTTTCTATTTTGTTTAATGTCGTTCTTTTCTATTGTTAATGATGTTTATAATACAATCTGATCTATTTTATTATGTTCTGGACCCCTAGGCAGAACAGAGTGGTAAAAATTACCACTCTGAATGGGCAATCCAGCCATTCATATGTATTCATTTTATTTTGTAATTATATCTGATGTATTTTGTTTGTATTTTGCATGTTTTTATGAATGGAAAATAAATACAATACAATACAATACAATATATAAAATCTTGTTTAATCAAATTGTATTTTTTTTTGAAATTTTGAAAACCGGATAGTGATCAGAAATATCATTAACTACTAGACCAGATGAAATATCGGAGTTGAAATTATTGGTAAAAATATTGTCAATTAGGGAAAAGGAAGATTGTGTAATTCTAGATGATTTATTAAAAATGCAATATATACATAATTTAAAGTTAAAAACATTAGCGTAACTACGGGGGGGGGGGGGGCAGAGGGGACAGACTGCCCCCCGACGAGTCACAACCCATGCAAGGGACGTATCCCTGCCCCTGACGAGTCAAAACTGATCCCTGGCCCGCTCCTTTGAACTTGAAGACTGTATTTTTTTGCTTGTAACTATTTTCTGGTGCGAAATCCTTTATTTGTGGTTGAAGACCCTTTTTTCTTCTTTTTTTGCTTGTCAAATTTTGGCGGACGAATTTGCCCTCCCTGTAGAAGGTCCTAGGTACGCCACTGGTTAAAATGATAATAGGCATACATGACTTTTCGTGTAAAAAAGTAATAGTACATGTAATTCACTGCAACAACTTAGAAAACATGAGAAACTGGGAATGGGTTTAAATAATTATCAGGGAATTTTTAAAGTTCTTCAGATAAAAATCAGGGATTTTTGTTTTCTTGAAAAGCTTGGAACCCTGGAAGCCAGCCGTTAAATAGATCATATTTTTGTGAGCAGGTATTTCTGCATTTATTAATAAATCAAAATTATAAATTTATAACAATGATATAACATCAAACATATATAATTACAAAGGTGATAATTATATGGTAGTTAAGTAGATATAGACACACAGCAAAAACTGTGGTGTTAACCGGTGTACATAGAGGACCACACCAGTTATTTTACACCGGTGTTAAATTGGTGGTGTTAGTTTTACACCTATAGGTGTTATTACAACGCCAATGGTTGTTACATTAACACTCTTTGGTGTTATGTTCAATCTCTAGGGTGTTATTTTAACACCTCAGGGTGTGGTCCTCTATTAATACCAATTGGTGTCAGTTTTAAAACCACAGTTTTTACAGTGCATAATTCATGTAAACAATAACGAATAAATGTAAATGCAGAGGCCAGCTATCGTAAGCTGAAAGCTTGAAATAATAGCAGCCAGGGGAAAAGAGAAGGCTACATGAAAACCATAATAGAAATACCGGGTCTTTATCATTTAAAAGTGATGTCACTTATATTGCTTAAAATATAATAAAAGGAAAGGGGGAGAAAAAGGGGGCAAGATGAAGTGTGTGTGCAGGTGAGAATTTATAAGTATTTTGATAAAAGGTACCTCTTTAGTAAAACTTTAAATGATATAAGAGATGCAGCTTGTTTGATATCATTCGGTAGGTTGTTCCAAACGTCTGGGCCGTGATGCCGTACTGTTTTATGAGCAATTATTAGTTTTGGATTTGTTAAATGAAAGTCAGATGAATGTCAAGTAGGGTATGAATGAATGTCTCTATTATATACAAAAATATTTCGAAAGGGTGTTTGATAAGTGTGAATATCGTAGATCTTCAATGTTTTAAAATCATGAAATATAGGATCAGTATGAGCGAGATAATGGGAGTGATGACAAATGCGAAGTGCTTTCATTTGAAGGCGCAATATTGAATCGATTTTGATTTTGTTACTATTTTCCCATAAATAATACAGTAAGATATATACGATAAGATAAATAAATTATAGAGCATAAGTAACGATCTTTGAGAGATGTAGTATTTTAATTTATACAAAATGCCTATGCTTCTTCCTACCATCATGCCTATATTACGAATGTGACTACTCCAAGTTATGTTAGCATCGATCACTACACATCACTATCGATCGATCATATACATGGAGGTGGATAAATTAAAATCGTATTTTTCCACCTCTGTGATATTATAATAGCGTTATTTTACAGAAAATTAGCAACAACTATTGTTTTTCCCCAAAACTTAAAAAAATCCCCGGAAACAGACAAAAATTCCCCAAATTTTGTTTAATCCCTAAAGATTTTTTTTTTCATCTCATATTTTTCAAAATTTGGGGATGGAAATATGGTCACTCTATCCACTCTATCTGTACCCCACTAGCACTATCGAGGGGTGCGCGTATGAAGATCGATTCGAAGCCGCCGCGAGGAAAGTACTTTTAAATATTTCACCAGAAAATTGAAAACAAGTCCCCATGCAAACTTTACAAATTAGACCAAGTGGCATGCAGACGAAATGAATGTTAGACTATCTGGAAATTAGACCAAGTGGAAATTAGCCGAAGTGGAAATTAGACCAAGTGGAAACTAGCCGAAGTGGAAATTAGACCAAGTGGAATTTAGCCGAAATGGATATTAGACCAAATGAATATTTGACCAAGTGAGGATTAGACCAACTGCAAAATAGACCAAATGAATGATGGACCAAGTGAGGATTAGACCAACTGGTATAAGACCAACCGACTATTAGACGAACTGGTATTAGACCAAGTGACAATAAAATACATTCGACAAAATGGCAATTAGACCAAATGAAAATTAGACCAAGTGACGATTAGCTCAACTGGGCATTAGACCAAGTGGCTATTAGACCAAGTAGTAAATTGATTAATTGGATATTAGACCAGGTGATCATTAGACCAAAAGAGAATATTGGTTTAGCCCGAATGTTGTTAGCCCATCTGATGATTAGACCATCCGTCAGTGAACCCTTGAAAAGACCTATATAGCGACGCCCCTGGATGTATTCCATGTAATTGTATCTGACAGTGATGTAATGGTGATAAATTCAATTCAATGAAAAAAAAAACATGGTTTTTCTCGGAATGGTCCAAAGTGGACCTACACCCGAGTATAACCCCTTTTGCAACCTCTTCTCAGTAGTACATCTACCAGCTGGACATCATAGAGTGTACATGTACCGTACATCAGCGCATTTCCTACGCATTTCAACCGATGTTTTTACATTGAACTTAGTCGGTTGTGCGCATATAGATCTCTATGGTTGTCCGATACAATGGAAGTGTTGCCAATCTACTTTGTATCAAAACCCCAAAAATAAAATATAAAAAATAAAAATATGTGTTCATTTGGTGTGAACAAACAAACACAAATACACTAGTGTTTGGCAAGAACCATGATAAATGTACGTCCTCACTTTTTCATGAATTTCAAAATTGGAAAAATTTGGGGGATTTTAGGTCGAATTTGGAGCTTTTTCGAGGTGCCTGCCTTTAATTGTTTGGGGATTTAATTTGTTCACCTTGGACCTGGGACCTGTGACCCCGAGGTCAAGTTCAGCGTGTTCGCGTCCTTCTGTGACACTCCGGACCTTTCGTTTGAGGACGCGCACGCTTATTTACGACGTTAGTTGATTTTGGAAGAGACTTTTTGGGCCCGTCATCATGGTCGTCCTGCAATGCAAATTGTGTGACATGAGATTTTTTTTTCGTTTCGCATCTGCGACGGAAACATTCAATATGCGTTTCGTGTGCAAAATTTTGGTTGCTACTATGGTAACAGCGATATATCTCATTGAGGACGACTTTCCAAAGCCACATTTGACTCCTCCTAGAGCTCGAGAGGCCGCCCGGGGGGCCCACTTCCATTGATTAGTGGATCCCAGGAGCGACCACGCGTAAAAGGGGACAGAGTGGGCAGGTACGTTACGTATAGGCCTATGTAACGTTATAAGGGTGTCAAAACGATGTTTAAAATGCTGACAAAAAAGGGATATCCAATACTTGTAGGGTTTCACAAGCCAAATTCTTGTTAAGACATGCATTTTCATAATCTGGAAAAGAATTACTTCCCAGCTTGTTTAGGGTATTTTTCGAAACCCCATGGTCGTGCCTGGTATCCACTCATTAATGGAAGTGGTCCCCCCGGAATTTGAATCTAATCCCCATTTCTGGGGGAAGTAAAACATAATGCCCATTACATCGTGTGCGAGAGGCATATCGTTTGTGTAGAAGGAATAAACAAAAGAAACAAAAAGAAACGAGTTCAAATGTATTACATAATGGTGTGCACATATCAACTCACGCGAAATGTTCGGCTGGAGAGGTTGATCTGACCCATGAAATCAATTGCCAGTGATACACCAATAATCCACATTAAATGTAATATCGATTCGATGGACTGTAATGATCTATATCTAAGCCTTCATTCAGTAAGTTTTTCCTCACTCAATATGTACTCGATTTGTTTGAAAAACCACTTTCTTATCCATGTCATAATCTATTTTAGGTCTTCATTTCGAATATCTCAAACCATCAGTCGTAATATACATGCTATGTATGGTGCGAGTGTCGCAGAAAAGGATTTTGCACACGAAAAGCAGATCTGTAGGGCCTGTAACCCCCCTGTAACACAAAGTTTAGCATTGATTGTAGAGCAGTTTTCTACGTTTGATTCTATTGACTATAATGCACATTCAATCTTAAAAATCAAGTGTATGATTAAGCGTTAACTTTTGTGTTAGGGGACCCTAATATTAGCGTCCGTGAGGATTGCGAAAGGTCCCAACTTTCGATTTGAACTGTGAAGAAGAAACAAGTACATTTACGAAGAGTTCTTGGTCAGATTGGACTGAAAACAAGCTAGAGCAGGCTTGAAAGAGGGGTAAGTTATCACTTATTGCTGAAGTCTGGTCTGTGAGGCAGAGCATCAAAAATACCCTAGGCCCTACTTGTGAGTTGACACGTTGGACAAAAGCATGATTTTTTTCTCCAGACCTTTGTTTATATATAAGAATTAAAAATGGGGGTATGCTCCAAAAAATCTGGCTGCAGGAACAGTGAAAAAAAATGGGTGAAAATGTCAGAATTTATGAGTTTGAATTGGTCTGATATATAGAGTAGTGCTAGTGCAAAACTCAAACAATGCATTTGTTTAGTTCTTAAATTCAGACCCTTTTTGAACAGATGTTCTGTTTGTCTGACATCTCAATGGAATGTCAATGCACCAAATATCTGAATACAGATGCATAAACAAGTTGAAGGGGTGGTGGTGGAGGGGGTCGGATGCTGATTGATGTGTATGTACTTACTTTGGTCTTGGGGTAAAGATGTGCTAGACATGTTTTTTGCATGTGTTGGAAATTGTGTTGCCATGGTAACAGTGTATTATTGCAAAATAAGGTAAACATCTTGCAGTTAGACCTACTTCCTATGTTTTTAACCGATTCTCATGAAATTTGGCACACACATTGGTCTTGAGGTGAAGATGTCTAAAGGCGACCGCACACCTTACGACTGGTCTGCGACCCACATTTCAGAATAAAATGTAGTAGAATTTGATGCTAACATTGAGACTTGGAATATCTTACTGTGTAATGTTCTAAAATGATTGTACGAATACATATGTTCAAATTTGTGACTATGCTATCATCCTTCTTAGAATAAAAGCGAATTTAATATCTAGTCGTAATGACATAGCAGTCTCACGTTTGGCTACGATTTGAAACTTGGCCTTTACTCTGAAATAAAGGCTTGCAATCTTTCAAAATTGTTATATATGTGTTCCTTCAATTAATTTAAACCTCAATTAATAAAATGATATGTTCACATTTTCAGAAAAAGAGCAAAATGCGATTTGTTCCAAACTCGGATCGCGAACAGTCGTAAGGTGTGCGGTACATGGCCTTAAGACACATTTTTGTGTGTCTCAGAAATCTTGAATTGAATTGAATTGAATTTATTCTCATACTTCACAAGATAACAAATAATATAATACAAGAAAGATATTTGATTACATAGAAAATACAAAGATAATGGCAGTAAATAAAGTGAAATATGAAGGAACCTGCATAAAAAGCAGAGCTTGTAATGTCTGCAGGTTCCTTAAAGTAATTATGAAGTGCGTAAGGAGATCGGACACTAAAGAAAAATCAGACTACAAAGGAAAAGCCAAAGATTAGCGCAAAATCACGGGGTAAATCTTGTTGCCATGGTAACACATATGGCAAAAATTGGGAAAAATTCTTAGGATTTAACTGCTTCATCAGTTTTCAATCAATTCTCATGAAATTTGGCACACACATTGGTATTGAATTAAAGATGCACAAGGCTCTTTTTTGTGTGTTTCAGAAATTGTGTTGCCATGGTAACAAAATATTATATCAATTTATATGGCAAAATTAAGGTAAAAACCTTGCTATTTGAACTACTTCATTTTTTGCTCTTGAGCTTTACCATACCTTCTCATTCCATTTCCTCTCTCCCTCTTTATCTTCCTCTTTATGTACTTTTTCTTTGCTATTTCAATCCATTATCATCTAGCAACAATTATTCTATTTTGAATGCTATTGCTTATTTTTATTTATTTATTCATTTATTCAAATATACTTATTCAGGATGACAAGATCAGTTAAAAAACTGCTTTACATCATGGTCCTGACATTTAAAGCATAAATACATGTAAATGAATAATATATTTAAGATGAGATGAAAATCAAAGTAATATCCAAAAAATTGTGCTTAAAGTGATACAATGCAATACAAGAAAATTTACAATATGTTATTCAAACAAACCACCTTTAACCTTCTTTATTTTGATTTCAGTTTTCAAAGACCTCTCCTGCCCCCCCCCCCAAACCTAGAAATTTAAATGAAGGTGATTAATACCCCCATACTCTGGCGTGAAAATTTTAGAAGACATTTATAAATTAATATGAATCTTTACCCCAAGACGAATATCTGTTCCAACTTTTATGAGCACTGACTAAAAATTGGGGAAGTAGTTTGATCCACAATGATTTTTTCTGCATTTCTGGCTATCATATGTGGTTACCATGGCAATGCAATGTCTGACAAATGCAAAAAAGAAATGATTCATGCACATCTTCACCTCACGGCAAATGTGTGAGCAAAATTTTACGAGAATTGGTTAAAAAGTGATGAAGTAGTTCAAATCGCAAGGTTTTAACCTAAATTTTGCCATACTGTATGTTGTTACCATGGCAACACAATTTCTGAAACACACAAAAAAGTGCCTTGAACATCTTTACTTCAATATCAATGTGTATGCCAAATTTCATGAGAATTGATTGAAAATTGATGAAGCAGTTCGAATCCTAAGAATTTTCCCCATATAATGTGTTGTTACCATGGCAACAAGATTTCTGAAAGACACACAAAAATGTGTCTTAGACATCTTCACCTCAAGATCAATGTGTGTGCCGAATTTCATGAGAATCGATTAAAATCAGAGGAATTATGTAGTTCTGACTGCAAGATTTTTACCTTATTTTTGCCATTAATACACTGTTGCCATTTGAATTAGGATTCCGCAGGTCAAAGGTCACAGCTACCGGGTAATTAAATATGCGAATTGGTTTCCGCATGATAACTTATGAAATATTCAACAGATTTAAATTCTTTTGGTGTGTAGGTAGATAAAAACAAAATACAGGCTAAGTTCGAATTCGGAGTCTGCAGGTCAAAGGTCATAGCTCATTAAATATGCGAATTGGTTTCCGCATGATAACATATGAAATATTCAACGAATTAAAAAAAAATTTAGTGTGTAGGTAGACGGCATCAAAATACAGGCTAATTTCGAATTCGGAGTCCAAAGGTCAAAGGTCACAGCTCATTGAATATGCGAGTTGATTTCTGCATTGTTATGTACTATTATTAAAGGGATGGTCCGGGCTGAAAATATTTATCTTAATACATAAGAGTAGAATTCACTGAGCAAAATGCCGAAAATTTCATAAAATCGAATAACAAATAATAAAGTTATTGAAGTTTAAAATTAAGCAATATTTTGTGAAAACAGTCGTCATGAATATTCATTAGGTGGGCTGATGATGTCACATCTTCACTTTCAGTTTTCT
Organism: Lytechinus pictus; assembly: GCF_037042905.1. NCBI lineage: Eukaryota > Metazoa > Echinodermata > Echinoidea > Temnopleuroida > Toxopneustidae > Lytechinus > Lytechinus pictus. Next base: position 26,478,140 of record NC_087253.1, on the reverse strand, counting down.
TATATTATTACATAAAGTCATATTTTTTTCATTATTTCATACTTGTGTGAATAATATGTCTCCCTTAAAATGAAATAAGTTGCAGCAATAAATATCTAATGCACTAAATCAGTTGTCAATCCAATTTTTCTAGTTCTTGGAGGAAAAATATTGAATAAACCTAATTTCATATAATGAAATAAAAAAGAACAAGTGGGGATGTGACATCATCAGCCCACCTAATGAATATTCATCATGACTGTTTTCACAAAACATTGCTAAATTTTAAAATTCAATAACTTTGTTATCCGATTTTGATGAAATTTTCGGCATTTTGCTCAGTGAATTTTACTTTATTTATTAAAGTATATACTTCAGCTTAATTGAATTATCCCTTTAAAGAACCCTTGACTAGAAATTGTCAGCTGTAATGTACAAGCCCCCTGTAATCTAAATGCCATTCAATGACAATAGAACAATAGATGGACACCTGAATGGAATACCTTTGACTATAGAAAGAATGTCTCTGCTCTGAACTTCAAAACCACTTCACTACTTAGCAGCCAAGCAGAGAGCACCTCCCTATAGTCTCAGGCAAAGCCTACATGTTCATGTGTACATGAGATATAACAGTGGCGATGAGGAATTTTGGACTCCACCATGAATTTTGTCAGAGTTGAAGAGTATCACCCAGAAGAAGGGGATTTTTCAACCTATATTGAGAGATTTGAGCAATTTTTGGAAGCAAATAATGTACCAGAAGCCAAAAGACTGGCAGTATTTTTGAGTGTGATAGGTGCAAAGTCTTATGCATTGTTGAAGAGCCTTGTTAGTCCTGAGCGGCCTTCACAGAAGACTTATTCGCAATTGGTTTCTACACGTCCTGCTCATCTGTCTCCAAAGTCTTTAGTAATTGCGGAAAGATTCAAATTTCATCAGCGTAACCAGCTTCCTCATGAATCAATTTCTGAATATGCAGCTGAATTGAGGTGCTTGTCAAACACATGTGAGTTTGGTACCTTTCTACAAGAAGCATTAAGGGACAAATTTGTATGTGGACTTCAACACCGTGTAATTCAGAAGAAGTTATTGAGGTAGCTAGCTGACAAGGCATTGCAGTATGCGCTAGCCATGGAATTAGCTGACAAAAATACTCGTGAAATTAAGGGAAAGTTGAAAATATGGGAGTTAGTTTCCGCGCAATAACTTGAAAAATATTTAACCGATTGTAAAAAAATTTTGTGTGTAGGTAAATGACACCAAATACAGGCTAAGTTGGAATTCGGAGTCCGCAGGTCAAAGGTCACAGCTCGTTAAATATGCAAGTTGGTTTCCGCATAATTTACGAAATTTTAAATGGATTTGAAGAAAATTTGGTGTGTAGGTAGATGACACCAAAATACAGGCTTAGTTCGAATTTGGAGTCCGCAGGTGAAAGGTCAAAGGTCACAGCTCATGAAATATGCGAGTTGCATGTTTCTGCATGATAACTTATGAAATATTCAACAGATTAAAAAAATTGTGTATAGGTAGATGACAGGCCGCAGGCTAAAGGTCACAGCTCATTAAATATGCGAGTTGCATGTTTCTGCATGATAACTTATGAAATATTCAACAGATTAAAAAAATTGTGGTGTGTAGGTAGATGACACCAAAATACAGGATAAGTTTGAATTCGATGTCTGCAGGTCAAAGGTCACAGCTCATTTGTGAGTTGGTTTCTGCATGATAACTTTGAAAATATTCACCAGAGATTGAAAATGTTTGGTGCCTGGCTAGATGACACCAAAATACAGTCAGGTCACATCAATTGACCTGATGGACTGTCATATCTTCTGTCAGAGATTATTATGGAAAGGATGAGTCTTTAGGTCAAAGGTCTAAATTTGTTCATTATATATATGTATATTGGTTTCTGCACGATATTAAGTTCAATCGTATTGAATGAATTTCTGATCGCTTTAAGCGGGGGGCATCTGTGTCCTTTGGACACGTCAAATTTCTAGTTCAATGAATATGAACAATGACAAAATCATCTGCCTTTTGTTATCACTACAATATTTTTTTTCTTTTTAGGTCTTGTTTGATGGCATTCCACTTGATACTTAAGATTTCTGTTTCTATGACGATAAATGGAGCTGTTCTGCCTGTCGTGGCCATGTTCATTGTTGCCACAGAGGAACAAGTAAGTACAAGTCCAAGTTCAATTTTTTTAAATATAGATCCCTGTATCCAAGAATACATCTGTTTACTATCTAATCATGTTCTGGGTATTACATTTCTTGCCCCTATAAATGTATAGGACATATTCTACATACAAACATATGAGTCAGACAAGCTTATTGAATAGTTATAATAGCAAGCTGCACAATTTTTAGGATGTAAAATAAGAATTATGACATTTTAAAATTTTGCTTAATTTCACAAAACAGTTATATGCACATCCTGGCTAGTATGCAAATGAGGAGACTATGACGTCATCCACTCACTATCTCTTTTGTATATTATTGTCTCACCTGCATAGCAGAGTGAGACTATAGGCGCCGCTTTTCCGACGGCGGCGGCGACGGCGACGGTGGCGGCGACGGCGGCGGCGGCGTCAACACCAAATCTTAACCTGAGGTTAAGTTTTTGAAATGACAGCATAACTTAGAAAGTATATGGACCTAGTTCATGAAACTTGGCCATAGGGTTAATCAAGTATTACTGAACATCCTGCCTGGGTTTCATGTCACATGACCAAGGTCAAAGGTCATTTAGGGTCAATGAACTTAGACCATGTTGGGGGAATCAACATCAAAATCTTAACCTAAGGTTAAGTTTTTGAAATGTCATCATAACTTAGAAAATATATGGACCTAGTTCATGAAACTTATACATAAGGTTACTCAAGTAGCACTGAACATCCTGCATGAGTTTCACGTCACATGACCAAGGTCAAAGGTCATTTAGGGTCAATGAACTTTGGCCGAATTGGGGGTATCTGTTGAATTACCATCATAACTTTGAAAGTTTATGGATCTGATTCATGAAACTTGGACATAATAGTAATCAAGTATTACTGAACATCCTGTGCAAGTTTCAGGTCACATGATCAAGGTCAAAGGTCATTTAGGGTCAATGAACTTTGGCCAAATTGGGGTATTTGTTGAATTACAGCCATAAATTTGAAAGTGTGTTGGTCTAGTTCATAAAACTTGGACATAATAGTAATCAAGTATCACTGAACATCCTGTGCGAGTTTCAGGTCACATGATCAAGGTCAAAGGTCATGTAAGGTCAAAGAACTTTGGCCACGTTGGGGGTATTTGTTGAATTGCCATCATATCTCTATAAGTGTATTGGTCTAGTTCATAAAACGTGGAAATAAGAGTAACCAAGTATCACTGAACATCTTGTGCGAGTTATAGTAGTTTTCAAAATCAGCACTGCTGCTATATTGAATCGCGTGATGCAGGTGAGACGGCCAGAGGCATTCCACTTGTTATATAATATATTCTAATTTTCTAATTGTCAAGTGATATACAACAATTAATTCCTCCCTGAATATGTGGAATTAGCATTATTCAATACTATATGGTTCACTCAAGTTGATCCTTATTGTCAAATCTATAAAAAAATAAATATTGCATAATTCAAACAATACAAAACAAAAGAAATAGTGCATGATGGACATCATCGACAGACTCACCTAGTTGTGTATATCACTGTTTTGTGAAAAATAAGCGAAACTTTAAAAATGTCATAACTTTCGTATTTTACATCCGATTCTGATGAAATTTTCAGTACTATACTAGTTTGATTTTTCGCTATTTATACAAGTAAGTATTTTCCTGGGGTGGACTTGACCTTTAAACTTCTATTTTCTTCTGTGAATAATTATTCATTAGCTGTTTTCAAAGCCAGCACTGCTGCTATATCAAATTGCGTAATGCAGGCGAGACAGCCAGAGGCATTCCACTTGTTTTATTCCTCTCTGCTATGTTGTACAGGACATTTAGTGGGACAAACGCTTCCAGACAACTCATCGAAACTTCACGTCAAAACAGCCACAGAAAGGCGTGGCTTGTTAGACAGATGAGCGGCGGAAAGAAGGACCATGTCACTATTATCAAGTTCCACACCAGAGGAGATAGGAATGTCCACAGAGGAAGATTACTTGGTGAGTTTTGTGACTCAATGGTATACAAATAGCGAATAGGCATGAGTGCGATGGTGAAAGATTTCGCATGAGGTGAAAGAAAGATGCTCTATTTAACGAGGTGTTAGCCGAGTTAAATAGAGTGTCTATTTCTTTCACCGAATGCGAAATCTTGCACCATTGCATGAATAAGGATATTCGTTATTTGTGTTGTACAACGCCTCAGAGTTTAGCGAAAATAATTTATGAAAAAACGAGTTTTCCCTGCATTAATCTATGAAAAGGGAGCTAAAATATTGAAAGCGAAAAGCAAAATCTTACAAGCGCACATGACCTCGGGCAGCATTGCGCATTTAGCCAGCAGGCTATGCACGTATTTCACCTTCATCTTTTACTAAGCGCAGTGAATTAAATCGTATTGTGATGTCACCTCCTAAAGCCGTGCAATGGTACAATTTGGATGGTACGTCGTGTGTGCAACGGTACGAATGTTTGACATTCAGTCTCCCATTTGCTTGCGTACAACAAGCCAAGTAGGCGTTGTACAATTTACATTCTACAAAACATAGCTGCACGGTAGAGAGATAAATCTGTGACCTCACTGCATTAAACCATTGGATTGATACTGATTAATTGTCATCAATAGTAGCTTTCATAGAGATCATACTTCTAATTAGTTGTTCATGCACTTAATTCAATTTGTCTCAAAGTTTATTAAGAACATGAGTCGCAGCACAACAACTTAATCGGCGATGTATATTATTTATAGACTCATTAGATATTTCAAGCATTAACGCTTTGAACCCTGAATTAAATGAGATTGTCATGACCCTTACCCTGAATTATTTGCAGATGTCAAGGTTATCGGCAAAATAAAGGAATACATGACATTTGACAGAAATGGCCTATTATGATTCGAGACCTGGCCTGGCTTGGCTGATGTTGTTTAGCTTCCAAATTTTGTCTCAAAATCACCGCTTGGACGGAAGTTAAATTCAACAATGGCCTGTGCATAATCCGCATCAACATCAAAATCTTAACCTAAGGTAAAATTTTTGAAGTGTCATCATAACTTAGAAAATATATGGAACTAGTTCATGAAACTTAAAACATAAGGTTAATCAGGTATTACTGAACATCCTGCTTGAGTTTCATTTCACTTGACCATGGTTAAAGGTCATTTAGTGTCAATGAACTTTGGCCAAATTGGGGGTATCTATTGAATTACCATCATAACTTTGACAGTTTATTTGTCTAATTCATAAAACTTTGACATAAGAGTAATCAAGTATCACTGAACATCCTGTGCGAATTACAGGTCACATGACCAACATCAAAGGTCAATTATCTTTGGCCATAATGGGGTATCTGTTGAATTACCATAATAACTTTGAAAGTTTATGGATCTGATTGATGAAACTTGACCATAAAAGTAATCAAGTATCTTTGAACATCCTGTTTGAGTTTCAGGTCACATGACCAAGGTCAAAGGTCATTTAAGGTCAATGAACTTTGGCCACGTTTGAGGTATTTGTTGAATTACCATCATAACTCTGTAAGTACATTGGTCTAGTTCATAAAACTTAGACATAGGAGTCATCAAATATCACTGAACATCTCATGCGAGTTTCAGGTCACATGACCAAAGTCAAAGGTCATTTAAGGTCATTGAACTTTGGCAATTTTGAGGTAATTATTAGATTGCTGTCATAACTTTCAAGGTTTATCGATATAGTGTATAAAATGTTTATTTAGGGCTATATAATCAAGTATCACTGACAAGTTATAGGTCCCATGATCAAGGTCAAATGTCAATGAATGAAGTATTGTATCATATGAATGGTGTTTTTTGTGAATAATTATTTTATAGTAGTTTTCACAGTCAGCACTGCTGCTATATTGCATCGCGTGATGCAGGTGAGACAGCCAGAGGCATTCCACCTTTTTACCAAATGAATTATGCTTGTCTTCCATTCAAGTCAACACTTCAATTCCAACTTATACACATTCTATAGTATTTTATTTTAATCCATGTAGCTTTGGTGTATGGCGGTGGCGTTAACAGCTATGACCCGACCATGTTACAACCAAGCACCCGTTACAGCATCACTGTGGCTGGTGAGATGATTGATGCAGAGCTTCCTCAGGTTGGACCGGTCTACATCACCACACCTCAAGGTGATCTTTAAAGTTTCTACAGAATCAACCCTGTGTCTACTGAAGCTTGTAGTTCCTATAGGCTTTGTACAGGGTTCATATAGTCGCAGTAGGCAATGGGTTAAGTTCCTTGTAAAAGCCTTTTGATTCACACTCTGCATCCTTTCCCTTTAATCCTTCATTTTCTGCTTGGACAAAACACTTGGAGGTTGAAGAAGGTGCAGTCATAGGCGACAGAAGCAGGGGGGACGGGGGGGGGGGACCTGCCCCCCTAAATCTGAGGTGGGGGGAAGGTCATCCCTAAATTGTTTTTAAACTTTTTTTTTGCTTGTCAATTTTGTTTCCTGCGTCCCCCCCTAAATTGTGGACCCCCCTGAAATGTTTGTGGTCTCCCCCCTAAAATTTAGGTTGATGACCTTGTTTTTTTTTTTTGGGGGGGGCTTGTCAAAATTTTTTTGGGGGTGGCTTGTCAAATTTTTCCCCTGTGTCCATCAAAAAATTTCAGGTGGGTCCCCCCTAAATTTTTTGGCTTCTGCCGCCAATGGGTGCAGTGAAATGGTTACATATTCTTTTAAAGGTAAAAGTGAGCATGAGGCCATCTCAAAGGAGTACATTAAAAAGTAGTTTGTAAAATAATTGGAGACACAATTTTCCTTCATTTTTATGATCTGATCATTGCACAAATATTCTTCATACAATTATGTTAGTACAGGGAATTCCATTAAAAAAATAGTGGAAATTTATATTCTGTGAAGTCTTTGAAAATCAGGCATTGAGTCAATTTTCAGTGATCTGTATGATTAGTTTAGTATTAGTCAGCTTATCTTAAAGACTAAACAAAATTTAACAAAGCAAGACCAAGATAAAAAGAATGCATAACAAAAAAAATAATAGAAAAAAAATTGTAGTACAGGTTTACAAGAGTGAAGGAAGAGCAAGAATTGTTATATATGGAGGGTGTTTAACAAATAGTTAAGTGTGACTTAGATCCATGATTAAATGCCAAAGTGCACATGATATATATATATATATCATGCGTCATCTTGATTGACCAATGATTGACCATGATTTGACCAATGCAGCGATGCCTTTTATACCCTACATAAATAGGCATTTAAGTGTGACTTTAAGGGGTCGTTGCAAGAAAATATTTGCCATCAATTGCAAGTATTCTGTTGCAATTTTACAACTGATAGATCAATGTTAGCTGTGACATATCAGGTTAAACTTCTTGGTTCAAGGAGCAGATTAGCAACCAATCACTAATTTGCATTAACTACAAGACAAATGATTTTTAGGGACCATAAATAGACTTGCAATTGATCGCAATTTCTTGCAACACCCCATAAGTCATTCTTAACTCCTTGTGAAACACCCCTGTGGTTTTAGTAAATAGTATGCCTGAGTTGTTACGTTTATTTTGAAAAAAATTTAAACACCAGTGATAAACAGGCGTTTACAGTTAGCCGGTTGGGGTAAACAAAATCATAAAACGATCTTTCAGATTCATGAAAGAGGTGAATATTCTTCATTTTGTTGGCAGTTTCCAACTAAATCAAAACAATTTCAAGGAAATATGGAGAATATCTGGCCATTTCGTGTATATGAAAGATGTAAAATGTGAAATTTTAGCAACTTTTTGGGAAGGTTTTTTCTTCCTAGATCTATATATGGTTTATACTGTTGTTAAAATGGCTAAACTTTTATTCATTAATAGTTGTTGAACAGCGTTTGACTCAGCCCTTATAAATAGTAGTCCATCTTTTCCTCCTTCCCTTTTCCTGTTTTAGGGCCTTGTCCTGCTTACTATGAATCTGGCCCTAATGGCGGTTGCTACCGGTTCGTCACCAGCGAGTATGGATCTATCTGGTCCAGCGGCAGGAGTGGGTGTGCGGCAGTTGATGACTCGGACCTGGTGATCATCGATGACCAGGCGGAGTTTGAGTTCATCGTTAATCGCACCAAGGATTTATATCCCATCAGGGATTGGTGGATAGGTGAGTGCACTGAGATTGATTATTTATACCAGTTGGAGACTCACTCATTTTCCAAAGAATACAACGTTCATACATATAGGTTTGGTATCCAGTGGGTTAATCTCAAAGAATTGGGTCCTGCTTCATAAAGATTTGTTACAGTAACAAATCCCCCTTGTATTGGTGCCTCTATCTTGGGCATATTAGATTATGTGAGAGAATCTTAAATATTTTGTTTATTAATCTACATTAGATGTGGACATGTCACACTAACTGATAAGCACTAAATACTGTTGAAAGAAAGTTGTGGGTATCTGTAAAGATATTTGGTTCTCTCTTATATTGTTGCCTTTATCTTGGGCATATCAGAAATTGTTATAGAATCATAAATATTTGTTTTTCGTAATCTACATTAGATGTGGACATGTTTAAGGCTAACAGATAAGAGGTAAATTATGTAGAAAGAAGTATGTGTGTATCTGTAAGGATATGTTATTCTCTTGCATGTACCGTATATTGGTGCCTTTTTGCTAGGCATGTCAGATTTGTGAGGGAATAGAAATCCACAAATTCCAATATATCTGGAAGATTTTCTCCTGTAATCGATAAAGAGGGTTATAAATAAACAATTGACCATACATTATGATACGCATGTACTGAAACCACTAATAATGAGTTAACATTAAATGTAAATATATAAACTCCTCAAAAAAAGTTTGGAATTCTAACTTTGATCAATAATCCCTCCTCAGTTTTAGTAAATATCAATGTGTAATTGAATTAATGAATAGAGCATCTAATTCTCTTTAAAATGATACCCTACATGATATGATTAAGCTTCACATGGAGGTGCATTGCCTTGGAATGTGGCGCAAGGTAAAAATTTAAAAGTTGCAAAATGACACAATATTGAAAGTCACTCTTCTTTTTTACGTGGTGATGAGTGAGTTTTTTAGCAATCTTTTGAATGATATCAAATATGGATTGTGTAATATTGGGAGAAATTAATGGCCAAACTCAGATTTCCAAAAAAATTTTGCTCGTTTTGCAGCTTTTCAATTCTCGCTACCCCAAATAGCGATTTCGCCGAGATCCGGGAAAATCCCTGTAACGCGCATTGCATTATGGGATAGCTTTTCGGCATTACAACTTCCTGTTCGGAAGTCCAATGCACTGTTTTGCCATTCAGATCAACAGTGCCGTCATGCACAACAACACAACGTCGCTTTCGCTCGGAAAGTTCGTGATCACAACCCTCTCTTTCACAATACAGTTTAACGGCCTTTTCTGCTAAAGTCACTAATTCTGCCCGATGCTTTCCATTGCACGGTATCCTCTGTCAGTTAAGATTTTTTTTATGTTCCGAAACTTATTTTTTATCCATTTTGTGGTCGACAAAAAATTGAACGGAATGAATGCTATATATATTTAGCGTCTAGTCGAATACAATCGTGATGTCAGGCCGGTCGCTAAATGCAAAATTTTAAGATATTCATTTTTTGTTTGATTTTTTTATAACCAAATAAAAACATGAATAAAAATTATTTTCACATGAAATATTTTTTCAATTTTTATTTATACTTCAAATGGAATCAAAACTGACCAAATTAAATAAAAAGTATTATAATCTGTACATATTACGCTGATTGGCATCGATTTCAGCGTGGTGGAAAACTCAGTATCGCGAAACTCGCGCGAGCATGACTCTGAACCGGAAGTGGTGATGACGACCCGACGGAGTGAAAATTATCTCGTCTCGCGCATTATGAGATTTTTGTTCCTATTTGGGGTAGCGAGAATTCAGACTTCATCCAACACTTTTGAATCCTGCTCTTTCCGTGATGGCATGATCATAACAAGCATGGTATCATTTTAAAGAGAATTAAATGATCTTTTGAATGATGTAAAATATGCATTGTGTAAAATTGGAAGTTGGGAGAAATTAATGGCCAAACACAGATTTCCAAACTTTTTTTGAGGGGTTCATATGTATATTTGATAAGATGAGATATATTTTCCTTTTCTGGTAGGTTTCTCTGATTTCTTGGTTGAGTCTGACTGGCGCTGGGTGATGCCCCTACTGATTGGCAGAATACCATCTGGGAAACAGGGTACCCTAGAAATGGTCTCCATGACTGCGGTGCCCTCAGTTCAACTAGCGGACAGGTCATTGATGATGTCTGCGACAGACCAAACTATTATATCTGTGAGATTAAACCTAAAGGCAAGTTTATTTATTAGTATTATCATTATTGTTATTGTTAATATTTTTTTGGCGTCATCTGTGCCTGGGAGGTGAAATGCGTTTGTGCAAACAACAATATTTGTGCAATTGCCACGCCGGGAAATGTGCATATCTGTCAAAATTCAACAACGGCATCTGTGCAAACGTGACGACGGGTTATGTGCAAATGAACCATTTTCACTGGAAATGTGCAAACCTCCGGGATATGTGCAAATCACTGTTTTTTCAATATTAAGGCTATTTCTCATGAAATGTTTCATAACATTACTGTTAAAATGGGAAAGATGCCTGTATAAGGGAGAAGCAACAGTGCCATCGGCAATGAAATGCTTTTCAGAGAGGCAGGGGGGGGGGGGGAACCAGACTAAAATTTAAGGGACACTCAATTTCGGACACTGCCAGAGGCACTTTCAAGGCAAATGGGGCACAAGAGTATTTTTTTGTCATTCGGGCGAGAGAAGTTATACCTACAAAGTAACAACACCCTCAAACGTGTAACACATTACACACAAAAGATCGCCGGCAAATGTAATAAATCTCTTACAAAATGCACAACATTCTTTAGCGAATTTCGAGATAGACCGTTTTGCCATCTGACGGCCGTGTGACGCGGCGGTAAACTGGTCTAACTCGAAGATAGACCATTTTACCATCTGACAGCGATGATTAAAAAATATCACTTAAGAAGGTTAAAAGGTTTATGTAAAAGTTAGCTCGTTTTACCTCCAAACGATATTATCGACAATGGGTTAATTCAAAGATACATGTAGACCGTTTTACCATCAAATCTGAAGGAAAAATACGAAAAAGTACCAAGATAGCGGAAATTTATCTCTAAATCAAGACATGATGGGATTTTCTTGATAGCACCATTGGAAAGAGCGCCCTCACATTACAAGAAAAGTGAATTTACCTCAAAAAATCAAATGTTCGAGTTAGACCGTTTTACCATCTGACGGCCGATGGCAGATCATGTGGGATAATTTTTTTCCTCTCTCCTTCATCATGAACTATGCGATTCCCTTGTGAAAGTTGGTCTTGAACTTTTAAAGGACAAGTCCACCCCAACAAAAACTTGATTTGAATTTTGCCAAGATAGTGCTTTGAAGCCAATCAGAACCAGAGATACAACTTGAATTGTCTTTGATTCAAAACTGAGTTGTTGATAACAACCATGGAAAGAAGATAAGCCTGTAATGATAAGAACAGTATCTATGTGACTCACTGGAGATGTCTGGTATATTTTTAGTGTGATGTATCTATGATTTAGTGTACTTACAAGCCTTTACAGGTTGGAGTCCCTTATTTATCAAAACTTAATTTCGCTGATTGCAGAAATAAGTTTGTGGGATTACAAACAGATTTTTTAAATTTCATGTGAGGACGTCTATAGCGCAATCCTTTGCAGTGGACAATAGTATTCATTTTGTTCGAAATAAGATGGAAAGCATCTGAAAGATCACCGATCCCACAACTTGAGTTTCCATTTAACCATGGGTAAATTGGTCTAGTACAAGGCAACTGAAATGGTCGTGCAAGGGTTAACTCATAATGAACACTATTTTTGTTATACTTGTAGCTTCCTGTGGGAGCCAGAAATTGCTTGAAGGTTCAGGGTCAGTGATGTCCCCCAACTATCCTCAACCGTACCCTGACAACCAAGAGTGTACCTTGTTTATCAGACTACCCAGTATGAATCATCTTGTCAAGGTTGAGTTCAATGCATTCTCTCTGGAAAAGAAGTAAGTTCATGATATTATCTTGTAAACTATGGAAAGCCATTGGTGTCATTATTCAAAATCTTACCCATTTGTAAACAAGAAGAGCACACTGGTGATACAAAACGTCTTGTCTTTTTAGAGTCAAAGCTTTTAGTAAATGATGTGTATTTATAAAGAAATAAATCCTTGAAAAAATCTTATTTATATATTGATTATGTATTGTATTTTTTTGTATACCAACATCCAGAACATGACTTTATGCCATTGTTGATTTATTTTTATTTTGTGCATAATAATGAATAATGAATATCTGATATTTAGATTTCAAAGCAAAATTATGTTTTCACAGATTAGTTACAATAATAATGTTCTGCACTGAATTTATGTCTGAAATAAATTTCATTTGAGAAATGATTCATGTCATATCTTGCATAGTTTAAGTTGATCATGCTTATTCTATTTGCCACTCAGCTTTTGCATACAATTTTTATCCCTCCACACTAAGACAGCCATGATTTCTTAGTGCTCGGTACGGGCAAGACAATCAACGAGGAACTAATCTTCTTATTAACCGGAGACACTCTACTGGCCCCTGTGCAAGGTGCTAGCTATCGAATGTGGCTGCAGTTCAAATCTGACGAATCCTCATCTACAGGATGGAGTATAGTAGCATAGACAATCCAGGTAATGATGTCATTGCAAAATATAAATTTGTTCATTCTCGTAATTCAAGGTTGGTCCCATCATACAAAGAGTTAGGTTTGATTCCAGTCAAACTCAACTATATAGAAATCCATCAATGTCATAATTTAGTCTCCAGGAAATTTGCACAATGTCCTTTGTAAACTAAGAGAAGCACAGTTAATATTCAAGAAAACAATAAATGTCATAATTTAGTCTCCAGGAAATTTGCATAATGTCCTTTGTAAACTAAGAGAAGCACAGTTAATATTCAAGAAAACAATAAATGCATGAATATACATCATATCTAGAAAACGTTTTGAACAAAAATGTACTTTAAGTGCTGATGTTGCTGGCTTTCCATAGTTGTGGTTGATCAAATTAATCACAACACTTTGTAAGACAGGGCCCTGGTTGTAATTGTTAATGGATTAATTCTAAACATTGTCATTTATGGAAACTGCAAAAAATTGGTAAGGTTTATGCCTATGGCGAGTGGCAAAGTAAATTTCAATGCTTAGAACTTACGCATGCATGTTCTAGATTTGTGTATCATGGTGTCACTGTCACTGTAGCTTTCCATAGTTAAAATTAATTGAATTACAATTTGTAAAAAGTTCAAGGGTAACATTGTTCCATCAAAAAAAAAATGGCTTCATATTTACAGACCCATGTACTGCAATTAATGTAATCGTTACATGTATGTGTCTCCATTGACACAAGGATGCTAACATGTTAATATCATTTCTTTCCAATATACAGTCAACTTGTATTAGTTGCAAAGTATATGCCATTAATTCATGGTGTTACTGGCTTGTCATAGTTTACATTTATTGAGTCATTCACACTGTTTATGAGATAGGACCCAGAGCAGAGGTATGTTTAGATCATGAAAAACTTTGGTGACTTCTTATTAACATCCACATGTACTAGTACTACACATGTTCAACTATAGTAGATCAATGCAATTATTCCATGTATGTGCCTCCATTGTTGCAAGGATCGTAACATGCTAATGTCATTCATTCCATTACAGAACCACCGACGCCTTACAATGAGATAGCCGATTCTGTGGTCTTTATCGTACAGAATGAACCTATTGGATGGGTGAGTCATTCAGTGTTCTACCTTTCATCATGAACAGTCTCAATTGAAAACATTATGTTGAGGATTATATCAATTGTTTCTGATATAATCATTAATGCACTTAACTTCACATTCCATTGTGATAAAGAAGAGAAATTTATGAAACAGGCAGTATATATTTTTTCTTTTCTTTTATAATAATGTTGACCTTATATTTCTTGAACTATTGTGGTCTTTACACAGATCATTTGTCGAGGTTTTTGTCTCACCTGCATAGCAGAGTGAGACTAGGCGCCGCTTTTCTGACGGCGGCGGCGTCAACACCAAATCTTAACCGGAGGTTAAGTTTTTGAAATGACAGCATAACTTAGAAAGTATATAGACCTAGTTCATGAAACTTGGCCATAAGGTAAATCAAGTATTACTTAGCATTCTGCCTGAGTTTCATGTCACATGGCCAAGGTCAAAGGTGATTTAGGGTCAATGAACTTAGACCATGTTGGGGGAATCAACATCAAAATCTTAACCTAAGGTTAAGTTTTTGAAATGTCATCATAACTTTCAAAATATATGGACCTAGTTCATGAAACTTGAACATAAGGTTAATCTAGTATCACTGAACATCCTGTGCGAATTTCAGGTCACATGACCAGGGTCAAAGGTCATGTAAGGTCAATCAACTTTGGCCATGTGGTTTTTTTGTTGAATTACCATAATAACTTTGAAAGTTTATTGGTCTAGTTAAAAAAACGTGAACCTAAGAGTAATCAAGTATCTTTGAACATTTTGTGCGAGTTTCAGGTCACATGACCAAAGTCAAAGGTCATTTACGGTCATTGAACTTTGGCCATTTTTTAGGTAATTATAAGAATGCTGTCATAACTTTCAAAGTTTATAGATATAGTGTATAAAATGTGGATATAGGGGTAATCAAGTTTCACTGACAAGTTTTTAGGTCACATGATCAAGGTCAAAGGTCAATGAACGTAGTATTGTATCATATGAATGATGTTTTTTGTGAATAATTATTTTATAGTAGTTTTCTAAGTCAGTACTGCTGCTATATTGAATCACATGATGCAGGTGAGACAGCCCGAGGCATTCCACTTGTTAGTGAAGGGCGGCCATCTTGTACGCCATATTGAAAATAACGAATTTCCCATATTTGGATTTTGGTAGCTTTTTAGTATGTTATTCCTAAGGTCAAATACCGCCAGAAACGGTTGAAAAATCATTTGTTGCAATTTGTTCTGGGTCAAACCATATATTGACCCGTCTATATTACCAATACTAGTTTAAAGGTAAAGTCCATTCCCAAAACAAGTTGCGAGTTACAAGATGAGCTCATCAATACACAAATACATAATGCATTCTTGTTTTTTATTCAAGTACGTAATTTGTGTGAGATTTTGTAGTTTCACAAAAGTTTTAATGCTACATAAATATATTTGTTTTTCAGAATCATGATATTGATTTGATATGATGAAGACTATCTGTTTTTATATTGATTTTGATTATTACATCGAGTAGATGAGAAGGGTTTTTAAAATTGTGAATATAAGAGTTCTTCAATCGCTAATTCCATTCCTTTTGATCCCCTGCGGGTTCGGGGATTAGAGAATAGGCCCGCTGTATTCTCTGCATGTCGTAAGAGGCGACTAAAAGAGACAGTCTGTTTGCCGTGGACTGCGACCCGTGTTGGGGGAGAAGGGGATCCTGATGATTGAGTGGATGGTGTGACTGCGGTCCTCCTGAAACAACACGTCATTTTGGCCCTGGATTCTCCTAGTCGGGAGGTTTTATAGGCCTGGTTAAAATCAATCGGCTGGTGGTGTTCAGCCCTAAGATGCTATTTTAACTGGTTTACTTCTTGTTGTCTCTTCGATGTGTATTTTTGGGTTCTGTGTTGTTTGATCTCAAGCGATGTGATAGTTTGAACTTGGATTCTTTTGACACTACTTTCAATTTACTTTGGTATAGTATCTTAGAAGGCAACTGCTTAAACAGGTCAATCAGGGTGGATTTTGGTTTGCTCTGAGTATAGCACTGCTGTATCTCTGGCGTCAGTATAAGTGATTATCCTTATATATATATGACGTCCCCTTGTTGGACTCCGATGGTGGGTGGGGAGCAATGGTGCTGAATTAAAAAAAAATAGTATGGCTAATTTCAACAAACAATCCAATAAGCGGAGTAGAAGTAATTCCAATGATGGTACTGAGCCAGTTAACTTCCCACGTTTTCTGGTCATTCAGGGTAGTGATCCAAATAAACCACTCAAACTATCGCCATTTGCTATAAATAAAGGTGTCGAGTCATTAGCTGGACCTGTGAAATCAATCAAAAGGTTAAGATCAGGTGATATTCTGGTGGAAGTCGAGAGAGCTGGTCAGGCGAGTAATTTACTCAAGACCGACAAATTTGTCAATATTCCTATTAAAGTCTCACCACATAAGACCTTAAACTCGTGTAAAGGGGTAGTTCGCTGCCCTGAACTTAGAGACTGCGACGATGATGAAATTCTTGAGGAACTTGCTGATCAGCAAGTAATCGATGTCCATAGAATAACAGTCAATCAGAATGGAATTAAGAAACCAACCAATACCTTGTTTCTAACCTTTAACAGATCTACCATTCCTCCATATATCAAGGTTGGCTATTTGCGAGTAAAGGTGGATATTTACATCCCAAACCCCATTCGATGCTTCAAGTGCCAAAAATTTGGCCATTTCAGAAGCTATTGTCAACTGAATGAGTGTTGTGAGAATTGTGGCAAGGATGATCATACTGGCTCTTCCTGCCAAGTTCCATCAAAGTGTACTAACTGTGGTGGCAGTCATCCTGCTAATTCTCGGTCGTGTCCAAAGTGGATCGAGGAGAAAAGAATCCAAGAATTGAAAGCTTTGGGTAACCTATCCTATCCTGAAGCACGGAAGTTGTATCAAACACAACATACTCAAAGTTGTTCATACGCAGATAAGGCCAAACAAAGTACTGGAGGAACTAATCAACAATCTAAAGTAACTCAACAGCCTAAGGCTACAGCTACTACCCAAACTGACATAACTTGGTTAAATGGTGATTTCCCTGTGACTCTTGAAAATAATAAAGCAACAAATACAGAGAAACCTAAATCTCAAACTAAAAAACAAGATCAACAGAAGAAGGGGCAGACTAAGACTAAGGATGGTCGCCGAAGTCGAAGTCTCTCACGGGATCCTCCCACTAGAAATACTTCAAGTAATCAAGAAACTAAAAAACCATCAACTAAAGTGAAAAGTAAACCTCAGATAAATGTATCAAAACCAAAGTTAACTGACTCAGTAGTAACTAAAAATAAATATGATGTATTATCAATTGAGAGAGATGATGATATGGATATTTCTCCAATTCATCAACCCTCCTCTAAAATTAAATTGGTTCAAAAATTAGATAATACGTAAATGTATTATCATGGGAAGGAAAAAGCCGTTGTTCAATGGAACTGTCGAGGAGTAAAACCTAATTATGAGGAAATCAAATGTCTTTTAATTAATCATAATCCATATGTTATGTGTTTACAAGAAACATTTTTGAGAGATTCAGATAATATTTCATTTAGGGGTTATGATATGTTTAATAAAACTAGTACTTCTTTGATAGATGGTAGACCTATTGGAGGTTCATCAATATTGATTAAGAAAGGAGTTCCACATGAAGCTCTTGAACTTCATACTAATCTACAAGCTGTTGCAGCTAAGATAACCCTCCACTGCACTTTTACAATATGTTCCATATATATTCCACCTAGACATGAGCTTTCAGAAGCTGAATTAGTTAGACTAGTTAACCAGCTTCCTGTACCTTTTTTGTTAGTAGGGGATTTTAATGCTCACAGTTCCCTTTGGGGCTGTCAGAACTCAAATAGATTAGGTAATATTGTTGAGCTAATGCTTGAACATTTTGATTTATGTCTTTTAAATGATGATTCTCCTACATATCTTCATCCAGCTTCTGGTTCCATGACGGCTATCGATATATCTATTTGTTCACCTAATATTTTTATGGATTTCCAATGGAAAGTCCATAGTGAACAATGTGGTAGCGATCACTTCCCTATTCTTATTGAAATTGTAAGACCTTTGCCAGAGGAAAAAGTTCCTAAATGGCAACTTCACAAAGCAAATTGGGATGCTTTCTCAAATCAATGTTCATTAAATATTAACAATGATAATTTTCAGGATACAGAGGATCCTCTTGCTTTGTTTTCTCATACATTACTTGATATAGCTACCAATACGATACCAAAATCTGGTTCTTCTCATCGTAAACATAATCCTTGGTTTAATGCTGAATGTAAAGAAGCTGTTAAATGTCGTAAAAAGGCCTTAAGGAAATTTAAAAAATACCCAAATAATAACAATTTGCGAAAATATCGAGAAACAAGAGCAAAGACACGCAATATTATCAAGAAAAATAAACGTCAATCTTGGAAAAATTATGTTTCTAAACTGAATATTCATACTCCCATTAATAAAGTGTGGGAAATGGTGAGGAAAATATGTGGAAAACATCTGAGTAATTCTGTATCGTATTTAACTAAATCGGATGGTGATAAATGTACAGAAAGGACAGATATTGTTAATTTACTGGCAGAGGAATTCGAACATAACTCATCATCTAATCATTACTCTCCTACATTTCAGATTTATAAAAATCAAGCAGAAAGTCAGGAACTCAATTTTTTATCAAATAATGTAAAGGATTATAATATCCCATTTACTATCTCTGAGTTGAAAAACTCACTCGGTAAATGTCATGATACTGCAACTGGTCCAGATGAAATTCATTATCAATTTTTAAACATCTACCAGAAGCATCTCTTTTAGTTCTATTAGATATATTTAACAAAATTTGGAGAACAGGTGACTTCCCAGATTCGTGGCGGGAAGCTATCATTATTCCTATTCCGAAACCTGGTAAGGACACATCTAAGCCTACGAATTATCGTCCCATCTCTTTGACTAGTTGTCTTTGTAAAACCATGGAAAGAATGATTAATGCCCGATTAGTTTGGTTCTTGGAGAAGCGTGGTTTGATTTCAAAGTTTCAAAGTGGTTTTCGTCATAATCGAAGCACTGTTGATCAACTTATTCGACTTGAATCTTTCATTCGTGATGGCATTATTCGAGGTCACCATGTGGTATCTGTCTTTTTTGATCTTGAAAAGGCCTATGATACTACTTGGAAGTATGGAATTATGAGAGACCTTTTCAATCTTGGGTTGAGGGGCAGGTTGCCCATTTTCATTCAGAATTTTCTTTCGAATCGTGTGTTTCGAGTCCGCCTTGGGTCAACTTTTTCAGAATTACACAATCAGGAAATGGGTGTTCCTCAAGGTAGCATACTTTCTGTTACTTTGTTCTTATTGAAGATCAATAGCATTGTTGACGTTGTAAACCCTAGGTTTGATAAGTCCTTGTTTGTGGACGACTTTTGTATTTCTTGTTCGTCACGAAGTATGTCGACCATTGAAACAGTATTACAAAATTGTCTAAATAGAATTGAAAGGTGGGCAGATGAGAATGGTTTCCGCTTTTCAAAAACCAAGACAGTTTGTGTACATTTTTGTACTAAACGATCAGTACATCCAGATCCTAAAGTTAGAATAAATGTCTCTATCATTCCTGTAGTTCAACAAACTAAATACCTAGGCTTAATCTTTGATAATAAATTCAATTTTAAAGCTCATATTGATTATGTAAGACAAAAGTGTCATAAAGCTTTAAATCTTTTGAAGGTTGTGTCCAAAATGGATTGGGGTGCTGATCGCATTGTCCTTCTCCGTTTATATAGATCTTTAGTTAGATCTAAGCTTGATTATGGCAGTGCAGTTTATAGTTCCGCCCGAAAGTCATATCTTGAAAAATTGAAACCCATACAGAATCAAGGACTTCGACTTTGTCTAGGAGCATTTCGTACATCTCCTATGGAGAGTCTTTATGTGGAGGCTAATGAACCCCCCTTACATCTAAGATACGAAAAACTCTCTTTACACTATGCGATAAAGTTAAAAAATAACTCTCATAACCCGACATATGATTGTACATTCACGCCACGATATATTAATTTTTATACTAGTAAACCATCAGCCATTAAAACTTTTGGTTTACGTACTAAAGAAGCTTTAACACATATACTGGATACTACTAACGTAGCTCCTTCCTTGATATCTAATATTCCACCATGGATGATTGCTGAACCAGTAATTGATTTTACACTAAGAACATATAAAAAGGGTTTTACAAGTGATTTAGTTTTCCTAAATAAATTTGGAGAAATAAGACATAAATATAGTAATTATCGTGCAATCTATACAGATGGATCAAAACACCAGAATAAAGTAGGTGCGGCTTGTATCAGTGGTCCTATACAAAGACAAGTTAGATTGCCAGATAGTTCTTCCATATATACTGCTGAGTTATTAGCTTTGAAAATGGCTTTAGGTGTTGTAGAAAACTGTGTCGGTAGACTTTTTGTTATTTATACAGATTCTTTGTCTTCTTTAACGGCATTACAAAATAGAAATCATAAACATCCTTATATTGTTCAGTTATTGGAAATTCTGTATAAACTCAATACACTAGGTAAACGAATAATATTTGTTTGGATACCAAGCCATACAGGTATTCAAGGTAATGAAAAAGCTGATAAGTTAGCTAAAGAAGCTTTAGATCTGGATATAACAGAAATACAGATACCTTACACTGATCTAAAATCAAAGGTTAATACTTATATTAGAAATAAATGGCAAACATCATGGGATCTAAATCCTAATAATAAACTCCATCAACACCAACCAAGACTTGAATCACAAAATACCCTTCCATTAGCTAAACGACGGGAAGACATTGTATTGACCCGTGCTCGTATTGGACATTCGCACTTAACACATGCATATTTATTTGCAGGAGAAAATCCACCTCAATGCATATCATGTAATTGTACACTTACAGTAAAACACATCCTCATTGAATGTGCTGATTTTGCACATATTCGTACTAACTTTTATGATGTTCCTGACCTTAAGATATTATTTAGAGATATTTCACGATTATGTATTGTAAATTTCCTAAAGGAGATCAATCTGTTTATTAGATTTTAGGTGGGAAACTGTTCGATTCCCAATCACAACAGGTATACCCTTGGGCAAGGTATTTTATTCCAATTGTCTAGTCTTTCGGAGGAGACTCTAAGCCGTCGGTCCCGTGTAAGGGAGAGTCACACCATTTGCACGTTAAAAAACCTACTCCTCTTTTCGTAAAGAGTAGGGAAGTTATCCCGGGGAAGTAGTTAACATATTAATTTATTGCTGATAATCACTTATTTATAATCCTGTTCCTTTGTAAAGTTGCATTAGGGTAATTTGTACTGTATTATAGTAACCTTTCCAGATTAACTGTCCGACACTTATATGACACGCATGTGTTGATAGTGTCGTTAAATTTTTATCAATCAATCAATCCATTCCTTTTGATTTCTGTTTGTGTTTTTTTTGTAGACATTTTTGATTTTCTTCCTCTAGCTCCTTTTGTCTTTTTTATATCATGGTAAAAAGCAACCAACTAAATAAATCATGAGGATGTATGAAAATATTTTTAATTAATCCAAATTAAAGATGCATTTGAAGTGTATTTTCACAGGAAATTCCAAAGAAATTGTTGTTAATCATTGTTAGTAGAGAGATAGGTAGATGGAAAACAAAGCTGGAAAAATGAAAGAAAATTGCAGTAAATTGTGCCAAAGGATAAATATATGCCCGTTTATGTTCTTTTTGACGTTTGCGTCTGCTAGAAAAAGCGCAGCCATCGTCATCCCCATTTAAACCTCTCCTTAATGCAGGGTTAAATGTTCATGTTATTTTTGAACAAAAGTTTAGCTAACACCATTTTCAGAAAAAATATGTAATGCAATCTAGTTGTTTTTTTATTCAAGTACATAATTTGTGTGAGATTTTGTAGTTTCACCAAAGATTTAATACTACATAAATATATTTGTTTTTCAGAATCATGATATTGATTTGATATGATGAAGACCATCTGGTTTATGTTGATTTTGATTATTTCATTGAGTAGATGAAGTTAAATTTCTTTTCATTTTCATTAGGGCGCTAGTGAAGAACAGGAGCTCCTGTCGTTACTTTGTCTGGAACACGTCTATTATCTTGCCATTAACAACACCGAAGGAAAAGGAGATATAAATGTTCAGGTTAGTCTATATTATGAAATAATACACATCATAGAGGGAATTAGTAAGAATTATACCCTTGAGGTATCTTTGGAACACGCCCGAGGCATAGCTGAGGGCATTTGGATTGTTTCAAAGGTAACAATTGTGTGTAATTATTCTGATGCTCAAGCAAAATGCAATTTAGCCCATCTACCATTTGCTCTAATTGCCATTTACCCCATCTACCATTTGGTCTAATTGCCATTGAGCCCATCTACCATTTGGTCTAATTGCCATTTACCCCATCTACCATTTGGTCTAATTGCCATTTACCCCATCTACCATTTGGTCTAATTGCCATTTAGCCCATATACCATTTGGTCTAATTGCCATTTACCCCATCTACCATTTGGTCTAATTGCCATTTAGCCCATATACCATTTGGTCTAATTTCCAGGTAGGATATTTCAATTATGTCTAATATCCGCTTTGTCTAACACCTCTTAGGGGGTGTTGCAAGAAAATATTTGCAATCAATTGCAAATAAAGTAAATGAAGAATATTATTATTTCATGATTATCTAGGTACTCAATAGGTACTCAGTGTGTGTTCAGAGAAAGGAAGCTGTTTGGTAGTCACCCCAGAGAGTTGATGGAGTGTGCTTTTGATATCGTCACCAACTCAAGAGGGAGCCAGATGCGGAGGTTCTTCACCTGGTTGCCGAGATCATCAATGAAATCCCATAACTACAGGTCAGTCTGTGTGAATTAAAGACTTCATTTTGGATAATTCCTAGTCTGTGTGCCAGACTCGGTTGATGCATCTTGACAGCTAGTCTGGGTTTCAGACTTGTTTTCTTACACTGCTTTTAATTGGCTGTTACCTTTTTGATAATTTTTTGGTGTACACTGTTTATAATCTGATATTTGGATAGTCTGTATATCAGATCCTGTATTTTGAAATATATATATATATCATTAGATCTAGTGGTTATATAATTGGCACTTTGGATTGTGTCTTATTTAGCATATAAATTGGTTCTTACATCAGACTTTTTTCATTTCATTTCATTTCATTTCATTGATTTTGATTTATTTAATTAAAAAATGGTTAATTAATTTACCCCAGTGGACTTACATTTTAGCTTATCCGGCCCGAAGGGCCAAATGAGCTTATATGGCGTGACGTCCGTCGTCCGTCCACAATTTCAAAATGCTACTTCTTCGCCATTTCAGGTCTGATTTCAATTCTGTTTGCTTTATATGATAGCACTAGGTGGGGGATTCAAAACTTCTACACAGAATTTTGAAATTCATTAAATATGCTAATTTATGCGCATTTTTTCAAAATTCACAAAAAGTGCTGCTTCTTCTTTATTTGTTGACCGATTTTGATTTTTTTCTTCCATCTGGTAGGGCATCATAAGGTTCACCAAACTTAAACACAGAATTTTGAAATTTTGACTACAACAATTTTTATGCTAATTTATGTGAAATTAATGTATTCATATTTTTAAGAATTCACATGAAATGCTTTTTCTTCTATAATTGTTGACGGATTTTGATTTTTTTTTCTTCCATCTGGTAGAACTTCATGAGGTTCACCAAACTTCTTCACAGAATTTTGAAATTTTCAGAAGAAAGTTATTTATGCTAATTTATGCAAAATGTATTCAGAAATCACAGAAAATGCCTCTTCTTTATTTGTTGACAGAATTTGATTTTTTTTTCTTCCATCTGGTAGAACTTCATGAGGTTCACCAAACTTCTACACAGAATTTTGAAATTTTCATTTTAATGCTGTATTCACTGGCTAATAATGTAGAAAGTTTTATTGCTCAATGGAACTTGTGTTACACATCTTTAAAGATGGAGCACCAGGGGTGGTGTCGTAAGTGGTGCTGCCGAAAGCAGTGCCACCTGTACAAAGTCTCTGGGAATTTTCAATAATTTGTGCTATTAGCGGTAAAATTTTAATATTTTTGTGAAAACTTTACTTATAAATGCAAATTTGGCATCAAATTAAATCTAGAACATTTTTTGTGTGCTATTAATTGATTGAAAAATAAATTTGGCAATGGGATTGTCATGTATACAAAATACAAGGTCAAAAACATTGAAAAAGAATGAGAAAAATAGTTGAAATAATTCACTATATACAGTAATTCTTCCAAATTGACACATTTTCTTCAGTTATTAATTTCAGCGTAGCTTTTTGTATATTTATAACTTGCTGCATAGAAACCAAGTGTAGTTATTTTTGCAGAGACCAAATAAAGTATGTTGTATCTTCCCTGATATCCCTGATTTTGATGACCATATTTTTTTCTAGAACAGCTTGAAAGTGATGATGGAGAGAACAATGGACCATCTCTTGAAGAGGATAAGAATGATGAAGAAGAAGGTGATGATAATGTAAGCACACTTCTATTCTTTTATTATAATAGCTGGATTTATGTGACTTAACAGTGAAATGGTCAAATTTCACAGGAAAGCAGGAAAAACGGTGCCATTATCTTTGCCATAATTTTTGATTTCTATTCATTTTGAAATCCATTCATTTTCTTGAATTTTTATTTTTTATATGTATCTTTCAACAGTGAATGCTAAGTAAAAGCTGAAAAATTGTTGACCCAAATAAGGGAATTTGGATTATTGATAAGAGAGCTTGCAATTTAATAAATTGTTTATTATGTGCTGCAAAGGCTATGGTGCCTTTGGAAGACATGAATCCTTCTGTTATTAAAATTGTCCCATCAAGCTTACAATTTAACTTGTTCAAGGAATCAATATCCCCTTGACATTATTATTAATGTTTGGACAGAGTAACTCTTCCCAATGTTCACTTACCTTGTCGTTGGTTGGGGAGCTTGTGTGCCTCAGTGACCCTAAGAGCTATGCCAGCTGGAGATGCCAGCTGGATCTCCTGTTAGGGCCACCCATGCTGGACAGGTCAAAGGGTAGAGGCCAGACAAAAAGTGATCACATACTCGGACTGACTCTGACTGACTGACTTACCTGACCGACTGACCTGACCGACTGACTGACCTGACCGACTGACTGACCTGACCAACTGACCTGACCGACTGACTGACCTGACCGACTGACCTGACCGACCTGACCGACTGACTGACCTGACCGACTGACTGACTGACCTGACCGACTGACTGACCTGACCGACTGACCTGACCGACTGACCTGACCGACTGACCTGACCGACTGACCTGACCGACTGACTGACCTGACCGACTGACTTACCTGACCGACTCACTGACCTGACCGACTCACTGACCTGACCGACTCACTGACCTGACCGACTGACCTGACCGACTGACCTGACCGACTGACCTGACCGACTGACCTGACCGACTGACTGACATGACCGACTGACTGACCTGACCGACTGACTGACCTGACCGACTGACTGACCTGACCGACTGACCTGACCGACTGACCAGACCGACTGACCTAACCGACTGACCTGACCGACTGACCTGACCGACTGACTGACCTGACCGACTGACTGACCTGACCGACCGACTGACTGACCTGACCGACTGACTGACCTGACCGACTGACTGACCTGACCGACTGACCTGACCGACTGACTGACCTGACCGACTGACTGACCTGACCGACTGACCTGACCGACAGACTGACCTGACTGACTGACTGACCTGACCGACTGACTGACCTGACCGACTGACTGACCTGACCGACTGACTGACCTGACCGACTGACCTGACCGACCGACTGACCTGACCGACTGACCTGACCGACTGACTGACATGACCGACTGACTGACCTGACCGACTGACTGACCTGACCGACTGACTGACCTGACCGACTGACCGACTGACTGACATGACCGACTGACTGACATGACCGACTGACATGACCGACTGACTGACCTGACCGACTGACTGACCTGACCGACTGACTGACCTGACCGACTGACTGACCTGACCGACTGACTGACCTGACCGACTGACCTGACCGACTGACTGACCTGACTGACCTGACCGACTGACCGACCTGACTGACCTGACCGACTGACCTGACCGACTGACCTGACCGACTGACTGACATGACCGACTGACTGACCTGACCGACTGACTGACCTGACCGACTGACTGACCTGACCAACTGACCTGACCGACTGACCTGACCGACTGACTGACCTGACCGACTGACCTGACTGACCTGACCGACTGACTGACCTGACCGACTGACTGACATGACCGACTGACTGACATGACCGACTGACTGACCTGACCGACTGACTGACCTGACCGACTGACTGACCTGACCGACTGACTTACCTGACCGACTGACCTGACCGACCGACCTGACCGACTGACTGACCTGACCGACTGACCTGACCGACTGACTGACCTGACCGACTGACTTACCTGACCGACTGACCTGACCGACTGACTGACCTGACCGACTGACTGACCTGACCGACTGACCTGACCGACCTGACCGACTGACTGACATTACCGACTGACTGACCTGACCGACTGACTGACCTGACCGACTGACTGACCTGACCGACTCACTGACCTGACCGACTCACTGACCTGACCGACTGACCTGACCGACTGACCTGACCGACTGACCTGACCGACCTGACCGACTGACTGACATGACCGACTGACTGACCTGACCGACTGACTGACCTGACCGACTGACCAGACCGACTGACCTGACCGACTGACCTGACCGACTGACCTGACCGACTGACCTGACCGACTGACTGACCTGACCGACTGACTGACCTGACCGACCGACTGACTGACCTGACCGACTAACTGACCGACTGACTGACCTGACCGACTGACTGACCTGACCGACTGACTGACCTGACCGACTGACCTGACCGACTGACTGACCTGACTGACTGACTGACCTGACTGACCTGACTGACCTGACTGACCTGACCGACTGACTGACCTGACCGACTGACCTGACCGACCGACCTGACCGACTGACTGACCTGACCGACTGACCTGACCGACTGACTGACCTGACCGACTGACTTACCTGACCGACTGACCTGACCGACTGACTGACCTGACCGACTGACTGACCTGACCGACTGACCTGACCAACCTGACCGACTGACTGACATTACCGACTGACTGACCTGACCGACTGACTGACCTGACCGACTGACTGACCTGACCGACTGACTGACCTGACCGACTGACCTGACCGACTGACCTGACCGACTGACCTGACCGACCTGACCGACTGACTGACATGACCGACTGACTGACCTGACCGACTGACTGACCTGACCGACTGACTGACCAGACCGACTGACCTGACCGACTGACCTGACCGACTGACCTGACCACCTGACCGACCGACTGACTGACCTGACCGACTGACTGACCTGACCGACTGACTGACCTGACCGACTGACTGACCTGACCGACTGACCTGACCACCTGACCGACCGACTGACTGACCTGACCGACTGACTGACCTGACCGACTGACTGACCTGACCGACTGACTGACCTGACCGACTGACTGACCTGACCGACTGACTGACCTGACCGACTGACTGACCTGACCGACTGACCTGACCGACTGACTGACCTGACCGACTGACCTGACCACCTGACCGACCGACTGACTGACCTGACCGACTGACTGACCTGACCGACTGACTGACCTGACCGACTGACTGACCTGACCGACTGACTGACCTGACCGACTGACCTGACTGACCTGACCGACTGACTGACCTGACCGACTGACCGACTGACTGACATGACCGACTGACTGACATGACCGACTGACATGACCGACTGACTGACCTGACCGACTGACTGACATGACCGACTGACTGACCTGACCGACTGACTGACCTGACCGACTGACTGACATGACCGACTGACTGACATGACCGACTGACATGACCGACTGACTGACCTGACCGACTGACTGAAATGACCGACCGACTGACCTGACCGACCGACTGACTGACCTGACCGACTGACTGACCGACTGACTGACCTGACCGACTGACTGACCTGACCGACTGACTGACCTGACCGACTGACCTGACCGACTGACTGACCTGACCGACTGACTGACCTGACCGACTGACTGACCTGACCGACTGACTGACCTGACCGACTGACTGACCTGACCGACTGACTGACCTGACCGACTGACCTGACCGACTGACCTGACCGACTGACCTGACCGACTGACTGACCTGACCGACTGACTGACCTGACCGACCGACTGACTGACCTGACCGACTGACTGACCGACTGACTGACCTGACCGACTGACTGACCTGACCGACTGACTGACCTGACCGACTGACCTGACCGACTGACTGACCTGACTGACTGACTGACCTGACTGACCTGACCGACTGACTGACCTGACCGACTGACCGACTGACTGACATGACCGACTGACTGACATGACCGACTGACTGATCTGACCGACTGACTGACCTGACCGACTGACTGACCTGACCGACTGACCTGACTGACCTGACCGACTGACTGACCTGACCGACTGACCGACTGACTGATATGACCGACTGACTGACATGACCGACTGACATGACCGACTGACTGACCTGACCGACTGACTGACATGACCGACTGACTGACCTGACCGACTGACTGACCTGACCGACTGACTGACCTGACCGACTGACTGACCTGACCGACCGACTGACCTGACCGACTGACCTGACCGACTGACTGACCTGACTGACTGACCTGACCGACTGACTGACCTGACCAACTGACCTGACCGACTGACCTGACCGACTGACCTGACCGACTGACCTGACCGACTGACTGACCTGACCGATCTGACCGACTGACTGACCTGACCGACTGACCTGACCGACTGACCTGACCGACTGACCTGACCGACTGACCTGACCGACTGACTGACATGACCGACTGACTGACCTGACCAACTGACTGACCTGACCGACTGACCTGACCACCTGACCGACCGACTGACTGACCTGACCGACTGACTGACCTGACCGACTGACCGACTGACTGACCTGACCGACTGACTGACCTGACCGACTGACTGACCTGACCGACTGACTGACCTGACCGACTGACCTGACCGACTGACTGACCTGACCGACTGACCTGACCACCTGACCGACCGACTGACTGACCTGACCGACTGACTGACCTGACCGACTGACTGACCTGACCGACTGACTGACCTGACCGACTGACTGACCTGACCGACTGACTGACCTGACCGACTGACTGACCTGACCGACTGACCTGACCGACTGACCTGACCGACTGACCTGACCGACTGACTGACCTGACCGACTGACTGACCTGACCGACCGACTGACTGACCTGACCGACTGACTGACCGACTGACTGACCTGACTGACTGACTGACCTGACCGACTGACTGACCTGACCGACTGACCTGACCGACTGACTGACCTGACTGACTGACTGACCTGACTGACCTGACCGACTGACTGACCTGACCGACTGACCGACTGACTGACATGACCGACTGACTGACATGACCGACTGACTGATCTGACCGACTGACTGACCTGACCGACTGACTGACCTGACCGACTGACCTGACTGACCTGACCGACTGACTGACCTGACCGACTGACCGACTGACTGACATGACCGACTGACTGACATGACCGACTGACATGACCGACTGACTGACCTGACCGACTGACTGACATGACCGACTGACTGACCTGACCGACTGACTGACCTGACCGACTGACTGACATGACCGACTGACTGACATGACCGACTGACATGACCGACTGACTGACCTGACCGACTGACTGACCTGACCGACCGACTGACCTGACCGACCGACTGACTGACCTGACCGACTGACTGACCGACTGACTGACCTGACCGACTGACTGACCTGACCGACTGACTGACCTGACCGACTGACCTGACCGACTGACTGACCTGACCGACTGACTGACCTGACCGACTGACTGACCTGACCGACTGACTGACCTGACCGACTGACTGACCTGACCGACTGACCTGACCGACTGACCTGACCGACTGACCTGACCGACTGACTGACCTGACCGACTGACTGACCTGACCGACCGACTGACTGACCTGACCGACTGACTGACCGACTGACTGACCTGACCGACTGACTGACCTGACCGACTGACTGACCTGACCGACTGACCTGACCGACTGACTGACCTGACTGACTGACTGACCTGACTGACCTGACCGACTGACTGACCTGACCGACTGACCGACTGACTGACATGACCGACTGACTGACATGACCGACTGACTGATCTGACCGACTGACTGACCTGACCGACTGACTGACCTGACCGACTGACCTGACTGACCTGACCGACTGACTGACCTGACCGACTGACCGACTGACTGATATGACCGACTGACTGACATGACCGACTGACATGACCGACTGACTGACCTGACCGACTGACTGACATGACCGACTGACTGACCTGACCGACTGACTGACCTGACCGACTGACTGACCTGACCGACTGACTGACCTGACCGACCGACTGACCTGACCGACTGACCTGACCGACTGACTGACCTGACTGACTGACCTGACCGACTGACTGACCTGACCAACTGACCTGACCGACTGACCTGACCGACTGACCTGACCGACTGACCTGACCGACTGACTGACCTGACCGATCTGACCGACTGACTGACCTGACCGACTGACCTGACCGACTGACCTGACCGACTGACCTGACCGACTGACTGACATGACCGACTGACTGACCTGACCGACTGACTGACCTGACCGACTGACCTGACCACCTGACCGACCGACTGACTGACCTGACCGACTGACTGACCTGACCGACTGACTGACCTGACCGACTGACCTGACCGACTGACCTGACCGACTGACCTGACCGACCTGACCGACTGACTGACATGACCGACTGACTGACCTGACCGACTGACTGACCTGACCGACTGACTGACCAGACCGACTGACCTGACCGACTGACCTGACCGACTGACCTGACCACCTGACCGACCGACTGACTGACCTGACCGACTGACTGACCTGACCGACTGACTGACCTGACCGACTGACTGACCTGACCGACTGACCTGACCTGACCGACCGACTGACTGACCTGACCGACTGACTGACCTGACCGACTGACTGACCTGACCGACTGACTGACCTGACCGACTGACTGACCTGACCGACTGACTGACCTGACCGACTGACCTGACCGACTGACCTGACCGACTGACTGACCTGACTGACTGACTGACTGACCTGACTGACCTGACCGACTGACTGACCTGACTGACTGACCTGACCGACCTGACCGACTGACTGACATGACCGACTGACTGACCTGACCGACTGACTGACCTGACCGACTGACTGACCTGACCGACTGACTGACCTGACCGACTGACCTGACCGACTGACCTGACCGACTGACTGACCTGACCGACTGACTGACCTGACCGACCTGACCGACTGACTGACCTGACCGACTGACCTGACCGACTGACTGACCTGACCGACTGACTTACCTGACCGACTGACCTGACCGACTGACTGACCTGACCGACTGACTGACCTGACCGACTGACTGACCTGACCGACTGACCTGACCGACTGACTGACATGACCGACTGACTGACCTGACCGACTGACTGACCTGACCGACTGACTGACCTTACCGACGCACCTGACCGACGGACCTGACCGACTGACCAGACCGACTGACCTGACCGACTGACCAGACCGACTGACTGACCTGACCGACTGACCTGACCAACTCGGACTGACCTGACCGTGTGGCTTTGTATACTTGGTGACCATTTTCAGACTGACCTGACCGATTCGGACTGCATCCCCAGAGTTAAACCTGCAGTTGACGCTGTTGGCCTGTCGAACTCCTCCAACACCAACGTTGACACCATCGATGTAAGTGAATGTATTTTCAAACATTGCTTTTCTTTGTAGTCATAAACCTCAGGCAGACCATAGATTTCATACAGTTATCAGTAAAGCCCACATCAGCAAATAAAACCCTGTGGCTTTGTATACTTGGTGACCATTTTCAGAAATGCAGGTCATGACATGGTATGGAAGACAACATTATTTATCTGCAGTGACTTCAACCTATGATGTATTGCTTAATTTTTTAATTGGCCTCCGTTAATGCATTTGCACCCGGAAGCAAAAGTCACAATGTGTGGTTCTTTTTTTTTGCAGGAGTCGGTACAACCTGCCAGGATTTGCTGTCATCCAGAACCTTGCGGCATACCCGTTTTCATTAGTGGATGGGAATCTTACGCTCGCGTCTCAACAGTCTGACACATTGTTCAATTGTGGGATGCACTGTCGACCCATGACAAGCGGCGTACTGGATTTCAAGAGCGGTACAGTCCTGGCCAGTGCAACAAATTTTTAGCTCCCAACACTCTCAAACATCCTGGTGTACAGTCTTTGGAATGGTCAGTATTTTGTTTACTCCGTTTAATGAAAGTAGAAACAAAATTTGGACAAAGATGAACTTATAATGCCCCAGCAACCCACAGTAAATCCGATTCTAATTGCTGCATACAATTTTTAAAGAAAGGAGAAAATAATACATTGTAGTTTATTTTGGTGGGAGGAAGGAAGGAATGGAGGTACTCATTTAGACTTTAAAAAGGATTCTGTAATAAATTATTGGTCTTTTGACAGCCAGTTTTGAACAAGCCTGTAATTAAATTCTGGAAGAATAATATAAATTATTATGACAACCATTTGATTACTTAGCCTTACATATCTATCATTGATATGCATGTCAGCTTATTGTACATGCTTTCAATAACTTGCTATTTCTTCTTTGATTCTACAGTAGTATCAGAGCACCAGACTCCATACCTGCTGCTAAGCCAGACTGAAATAGGTATGTTAAGGCAGGTTTCCAAGCTCCACCAAGCAGTAAGGCCGGAATGTGACCAGATGGAGTAGAAGATCCAGACCACGATTCTACAAAATGGCACTGTCATGGCAGAAACCAAAATCCAACTGCCATTCCATAATAACTGGACTATGCAGACATGGTGAGTGTAGATGGTTGTAGAGTTTCAGCTTTATAAACTATAAGAGGCTCTAGAAACGTCGTATCTGCTTAGTCTGGTTATTACATTAGAACTGCATTCATTTACACTATTTACTTTCATGCTAACATGGTTACATACAGGAGTTTATCTCAATGGAATGTTAAATGATTCATCTCTTGCAATTTCTAATACAATGTAGTTGTGCTGAAGTTATCGAGGGTCCTTTCTCTTGAGTGTTTCTAGTATTTCCCAGCCATAACGATGATTCATAATTCTGGATCAGGATAATTATTGTGTAATGTTGCAGATTGTCTGGGGATAGTTATGTCACCTTTTTCTTGATTTATTTCAAGAACTTGCATTTTTTTCTATTAAATATAATGTAAGAGTTGTCCATGGTATTGTGATCATTTAACATTGAACCAAGATTCAACTACATATTAAACATGAATTCTTAGCCCACACAAATACACCAGGAGTAACAACAAAGGTACTGGCATAATATTTCTCATTTGATGGTCATGAAGTTTTTAAATTTATTTTATTCTAATTTCAGGCACAACAACAAGGTACGCAGTGACAACACCAGGATGTTGGAACAAGGGCTGCATCTGCCAGATGCACCGCTGGCTTCAACTTCAGCACTGCTTCCACAAAGAACTCGAGCAGTTTTTGAGAGTGCTTCTTCGTGCCCGCATACGATTTCCATGCCACCGGACACAGCAGGTAGTGCGCCACCGAAGATGAGGAAATCGTCCGAGAGACATTGCAAGAGATGTGGCCAGGTCATCACAAAAGACAACCATGAGAGTTTGTGGGGTGCATTGTATTGTCCCTCAACATCTGAAGAAACAGAAGAACAGTTTTGACACTAAAAAGAGATAAGACAACTTAATGGAGCACTAGAGTGGATGAGAGGTCGTTGTCATAAGTGACTGCGGTTGCCCCCCCCCCCATATCCGCATTTTTACCAATAACTCAAGGACAGCCCTGCTAGTTCAATATAGTTTCAGAGGAGAGATCATGACAACAACAAGAGCATCTGTGAAATCGTCCCGTGCTAGAGACTCTACACCTTCAACTTCAATTTCAACGTTTAATCACCCACTTTTCCCATTTGCTACCCTTGTAGGGTGCTAGAGCTCCTGTAAGTTGTGTGCCAACCGGGTCATTCCCTTAAATTGTTGGTGAACGGAGCAGCTTAAGGGCACCTGCCTGCCCTACTGGGTAGTGATGGACATCTCAGTGGGTCAGAAAAATGTAATTGTAGGTCGCAAGATTTTTCCTAACATCTAGAATGGAAACATGAACAATTTTCCAGAAGCTCTAGAATTAACCGGATATGACCAAATAAATTCAATTGCATGAGGGTTTCGTGTACAAGCCATCCAGTCTGTGACGGAAGAAAGGATCCATCCGTGTAATTGAGGAGCCACAGATGATGCCCTCTTGCAGCCCGAAATGGGATGTTTTATTTAGAATGATAACTTAAATATTTTATAAACTAAGCCCAGTACAGAGCTGCCAAATTGTTATCAGTTATCAGCTCACAAATTAAAGCATTGTGAAAATTGGGGAAATCTTACCATTTACTATCATATTGTGGATTTGTAATAGCTCTGGTAAAATCCAAGGAAATAACTGTTTCCTTGGAAGGTGTATTTGTGAATCAAAATTATTTAATCTCTTTCTTCATAAGGCTGGGAAAGGATGGCTGTGTGGGGAGAAGGGAGGCCATTTCATGCCTGCGTAGTAAGTTTTATAGAAGAG
This sequence comes from Lytechinus pictus, assembly GCF_037042905.1. Classification (NCBI taxonomy): domain Eukaryota; kingdom Metazoa; phylum Echinodermata; class Echinoidea; order Temnopleuroida; family Toxopneustidae; genus Lytechinus; species Lytechinus pictus. Next base: position 26,443,058 of record NC_087253.1, on the reverse strand, counting down.
TTGTATATTTCAATAAGGAAAAATTTGTACCTCTCTGCTATGAATAAAAGTAGACAAGCAGACCTTCAAGTCTACATATTCCATTTTAATCCAGCGTTGAAATTGGCAACTTTAAAATAGTGTGCTGTGATTCAGTGATGTATACTTACCTTGAATCAATCTCTTTCTTCATAAGGTTGGGAAAGGATGGCTGTATGGGGAGAAGGGAGGCCATTTCATGCCTGTGTAATAAGTTTTTATAGAAGATTGTTATGTATTTCAATAAGCAGAAATTTGTACCTCTCTGCTATGAATAAAATGTTAATCATATTGTAAATTTGTGCGGGTCGCACGATTGTTGCTTGAAGCAGGCAAATTTTGGGTGACAATTTCCCTTTAGACATTTTAAACAATTATCAATAAAATTTTTTGCCATATCGGAACTAATTTTTAAAATTTCATGCCTGTGTAATAAGTTTTATAGAAGATTGTTATATGTTGCAACAAGATATAGTGTATATATTGTATATGTCTCACTCTAGAATTGGGTTCAAATAATCATGGAATTTTTAGACTAGGGAAGAAATCAGGTAATCTCTTTGGGTTTTCCCCCTGTAAACCTGAAACTCTGGGGCGGTATTCTGAAAACGTTCTTATTTTTGTTCTTATCTTTTATCTTATCTCGCTGAGATAAGACGCTAAAATCATTGAAAATCGGTATTCTGAAAATCTTCTTAACGCGTTCTTATCTCTGTAAGGACTGCCTCCTTATCTTCAACACGCCCATTTTTTAAGATGTTACTGGTGCATTGCGCAAAATAGGCATTTTATACGCAATAACTGATTGAAATTTCGAGACACGTGCACAAAATAATGAAAGAGAGTAAAGACAAAAAGTAAATAAAGCAGGTACGAATAATGAGAGTAAAACGGGAAGAAAGATATAAGTAAGAAGTCAGAAAAGGTTCAGAATGAAGCAGAAATAAAAATAATGAAAAGAACAAAACCTAAGATAATAAAAGAAAGAAAGAGTAAACGAAAGAAAGCAAGCAAAAAGAAATCAAAACAAAATAGAAAAATTAAAAGAAAAAAAATTATTAAAAGAAAGAAAAAGAAATAAAACGATTATCAATGATAAAGTGAGGAAGAAAAAAAGAAAGGAAAAATAAAGAAAAAAAAAGGAAATGAAAGGACAAAATAAAACGATTAAAAAGGATGAAATGAAGGAATAAAGAACTGAAAAAGAACAAAAAACGAATGAAGAAAGTAAGAAAGAAAGAGAAAAGGAAGGAATAAAAAAATAAAGGTGAAGGAAGAGAGAACAAAGGAAAATGGAACAGAGAAATAAAGAGAGAAAGAAAGAAAGAAAAAGAACAGATGAAAGGAAAATAAAAGCAAAAAATAAAGACTAAATAAAGATAAATAGAAAAAAAAAGAATGAAAAGGGAAACTAAAAATGCAGGAAAAAATGAAAAATGAATAAAAAAAGAAAACGAAAAAAAACAAACATTAATATAACGAATAAAGAAAAAGATTCAAAAATTGAGGGAAGAAAGAAAAAAGGAAAAAATAAAATGAATTAAAAAAAAGGGGGATAAAAGGAAAACAAACACGAAAGAATGAATGAAAGAAATAAAAAAGAATACAAACAATAAAGTGGAAATGATGAAAGAAAGAAAAAGGAAAAATGAAGACGAAAGAGAAAAGTGAAATAAAATAGCACAAATAAAGACGATTATCAATGATAAAGTGAGGAAGAAAAAAAGAAAGGAAAAATAAAGAAAAAAAAAAGGAAATGAAAGAAACTTAAAGAAAAATAAGGACAAAATAAAACGATTAAAAAGGATAAAATGAAGGAATAAAGAACTGAAAAAGAACA
>NC_087253.1:26311200-26436200 GCF_037042905.1 Lytechinus pictus | reverse complement strand
TGAACGGAGCAGCTTAAGGGCACCTGCCTGCCCTACTGGGTAGTGATGGACATCTCAGTGGGTCAGAAAAATGTAATTGTAGGTCGCAAGATTTTTCCTACCATCTAGAATGGAAACATGAACAATTTTCCAGAAGCTCTAGAATTAACCGGATATGACCAAATAAATTCAATTGAATGAGGGTTTCGTGTACAAGCCATCCAGTCTGTGACGGAAGAAAGGATCCATCCGTGTAATTGAGGAGCCACAGATGATGCCCTCTTGCAGCCCGAAATGGGAGCTATTATTTAAAATGATAAGTTAATACTTTAACAATTAAGCCCAGTACAGAGCTGCCAAATTGTTATCAGTTATCAGCTCACAAATTAAAGCCTTGTGAAAATTGGGGAAATCTTACCTTTTACTAATGTATTGTGGATTTGTAATAGCTCTGGTAAAATCCAAGGAAATAACTGTTTTCTTGGAAGGTGTATTTGTGAATCAAAATTATATAATCTCTTTCTGCATATGGTTGGGAAAGGATGGCTGTAAGGGGAGAAGGGAGGCCATTTCATGCCTGTGTAGTAAGTTTTATAGAAGAGTTGTATATTTCAATAAGGAAAAATTTGTACCTCTCTGCTATGAATAAAAGTAGACAAGCAGACCTTCAAGTCTACATATTCCATTTTAAACCAGTGTTGAAATTGGCAACTTTAAAATAGTGTGCTGTGATTCAGTGATGTATACTTACCTTGAATCAATCTCTTTCTTCATAAGGTTGGGAAAGGATGGCTGTGTGGGGAGAAGGGAGGCCATTTCATGCCTGTGTAATAAGTTTTTATAGAAGATTGTTGCAACAAGATTGTATATGTCTCACTCTAGAATTGGGTTCAAATAATCATGGAATTTTTAGACTAGGGAAGCAATCAGGTAATCTCTTTGGGTTTTCCCCCTGTAAACCTGAAACTCTGGGGCGGTATTCTGAAAACGTTCTTATTTTTGTTATCTTTTATCTTATCTCACTGAGATAAGACGCTAAAATCATTGAAAATCGGTATTCTGAAAATCTTCTTAACGCGTTCTTATCTCTGTAAGGACTGCCTCCTTATCTTCAACACGCCCATTTTTTAAGATGTTACTGGTGCATTGCGCAAAATAGGCATTTTATACGCAATAACTGATTGAAATTTCGAGACACGTGCACAAAATAATGAAAGAGAGTAAAGACAAAAAGTAAATAAAGCAGGTACGAATAATGAGAATAAAACGGGAAGAAAGATATAAGTAAGAAGTCAGAAAAGGTTCAGAATGAAGCAGAAATAAAAATAATGAAAAGAACAAAACCTAAGATAATAAAAGAAAGAAAGAGTGAAAGAAAGCAAGCAAAAAGAAATCAAAACAAAATAGAAAAATTAAAAGAAAAAAAATTATTAAAAGAAAGAAAAAGAAATAAAACGATTATCAATGATAAAGTGAGGAAGAAAAAAAGAAAGGAAAAATAAAGAAGAAAAAAAGGAAATGAAAGAAACTTAAAGAAAAAAAAGGACAAAATAAAACGATTAAAAAGGATGAAATGAAGGAATAAAGAACTGAAAAAGAACAAAAAACGAATGAAGAAAGTAAGAAAGAAAGAGAAAAGGAAGGAATAAAAAAATAAAGGTGAAGGAAGAGAGAACAAAGGAAAATGGAACAGAGAAATAAAGAGAGAAAGAAAGAAAAAGAACAGATGAAAGGAAAATAAAAGCAAAAAATAAAGACTAAATAAAGATAAATAGAAAAAAAAAGAATGAAAAGGGAAACTAAAAATGCAGGAAAAAATGAAAAATGAATAAAAAAAGAAAACGAAAAAAAACCAAACATTAATATAACGAATAAAGAAAAAGATTCAAAAATTGAGGGAAGAAAGAAAGAAAAAAGGAAAAAATAAAATGAATTAAAAAAAAGGGGGATAAAAGGAAAACAAACACGAAAGAATGAATGAAAGAAAGAAATAAAAAAGAATACAAACAAAGTGGAAATGATGAAAGAAAGAAAAAGGAAAATGAAGACGAAAGAGAAAAGTGAAATAAAATAGCACAAATAAAGAATCTGTAAAGAAAAAAAAACTAAAAGGAAAATAAAAAAAGACAGATGAAGAATAAATGAAACAAAGAGAAAAAGAAAAGAAAGAACGAAAGTAAAAATAAAGAAAGGTGAAGAATAAATTAAACAAAGGAAAAGAAAAAAGAAGAAATTAAAAGGTTCAAAAGAAAATACAAAAAAATATAAATGGAGAATGAAAGAAAGGGAAAAACATACAGACAGAAAGGAGCGCACTTCTGTATTATATGCGCGAGTGATAAATTTACACGCTCAGCATAGGATGGAAAGCAAGATAAGAACAACAGATAAGAACGTTTTCAGAGTACCAATTTGAGATCGTGACGTAGATAAGAACAAAATTAAGATAAGAACGTTTTCAGAATTTCGCCCCTGGTTTAATTCCAAATTCTTATGTTTGATTTGAAAAAGAGTCAAAACAAAAAGTATTGACTTTGTACATAAAATCAACTTTTTGAGCAAATCTGACATGCGCTTACATGAAATTGCTTAACTCGATAACGGAGTACCCGGGTTAGGTTGCGCGAGGTTCGAAAAAAAGTCAGTTCTTGACACTATAAAAATCATGCGCGGCGGGAAGATCGCAGAAAATATTTGGAGGTCAAATTGCCCCCCCCCCCCCTCCGTTGGATAAGGGTTTGATAATTTGTATAGAAGATAAGCTATTAATTCTTTTCCCTATTGTTAAATGTGAAGTTTATTTTGTTTCCTTTGCTGTATATATCTACCTGTCTGATTGTGACGCTGGTCGGAATTCAAGGGGTTTGTTATGTATTTTTCATAATGTGATTTATAACTTCTATTGAATTATGAAATTGAGAAAATTAAATATATAATAGAAAAAAAAAATATTGTTGATGTTCATTCATATTTTGATTTGTGTAAGAAAGAGTCAAAGCAATGTTAAAGGGCAAGTCCACCAAAGAAAAATGTTGACTTGAACAAATATCAAACTAGCATAACGCTGAAAATTTCATCAAAATCGGATGTAAAATAAGAAAGTTATGACATTTCAATTTGTCCCTTAATTTTCCCAAACAGTGATATGCACAACATAATGACATGCAAATGAGACGGTCGATGATGTCCCTCACTATTTCTTTTTGAATTATACAATATTTCATTTCTTACAAATTTGACAGTAGGGACCAACTTGACTGAACCATATAGTATTAAACAATGCTAATTCAACATGTTCAGGGAGGAATTAATCTTTGTTTCACTTGACAATGAGGAGAAATTTAGAATATTTCATATTTCAAATAATAAAATACAAATGAAATAGTGAGTGATGACGTCATCAGTCTTCTCATTTGCATAGCGATCAGGATGTGCATACAACAGTTATGTGAAATTAAGCGAAACTTAAAAATGTCATAACTTTCTAAGTTTACATCGGATTTTGATGAAATGTTTAGTGTTATGCTTGTTGGATTTTTCTCTTTTTATTCAAGTCAACTTTGGGGGTGGACTTGTCCTTTAACAGAGAGACTGACATAGAAAGATAGGAGCAGTAGAAACAGAAAGAGAGAGAGAGGGGGTATAAATAAAGGGCAGTTCTATAAGTTTCTAACTATTCGATAAATTGTAATAAGACTTGATTTAAGCAATAATTAAAAAATGAGCAAACCTGCCTACAAATTTCTGATGGGTCATACAAGATCTAATCAAATACAAGAAATAGGCATATGTATAGAAGAATAAAATTTATATATATATATATATCCTTAACCTCAGCTACACAAACGGAAGAAACAAGGAGGAAAGGGTGGAAGAAAAAAGGGAAATATCTTAAGACGAACATTTTAATTATTGATACTACTACGATAACTTCTGCTATCATGGCCGTGCACATGCAGTAGTCGAAGGCAGAGAGCAGTGCCGCCCCCTAAATTTATCAAATGATAAATATGATTAAACTTTTTAGGCATGTGATTTTCATTTTGAAATTCAGATACCCCCCGCCAAATGAGTTTTTTGTGTATCCTTTCTTCAAATTGTTTTTGCTCACACATGCGTGAATGATGAATAATATATAGTAATATCAGATGAAAGAGGAGATTCTAAGCTTTACATTTGTAGGTAATTTGTCTATTGTATTTTGTGATTAAGTTATGATAAATCATCGCTTCATCTCGGTTTCGTTTTTTCTGGGACGCACTGTATAGTATCCACATCAAAAACCCGACCTGATCAAATAGGTTTTAGTCAACCAAAAGGTTGGTTAAATTACCAACCGACCAACTTGTAAAAAACACATGCAAAATGAATTGGGATTTTTCAAAATGTTGATGATGGTGATAGCAGTAGTAGTAGTAGAAGTAGTAGTAGTAGTAGAAGTAGTAGTAGTAGTAGTAGTAGTAGTAGTAGCAGTAGTAGTAGTAGCAGTAGTAGTAGTAGTAGTAGCAGTAGTAGCAGTCGTAGTAGTCGTAGTAGTAGTAGCAGTAGTAGCAGTCGTAGCAGTCGTAGCAGTAGTAGCAGTAGTAGTAGTAGTAGTCGTAGTAGTAGTAGTAGTAGCAGTAGTAGCAGTCGTAGTAGTAGTAGCAGTAGTAGTAGTAGTAGTAGTAGTAGTAGTAGTAGTAGCAGCAGTAGTAGCACTAGTAGCAGTAGTAGCAGTAGTAGCAGGAGTAGTAGTAGTAGTAGTAGTAGTAGTAGTAGTAGTAGTAGTAGAAGAAGTAGTAGGAGTAGTAGGAGTAGTAGTAGTAGTAGTAGTAGTAGTAGTAGTAGTAGCAGTAGTAGTAGTAGCAGTAGTAGTAGCAGTAGTAGTAGTAGCAGCAGTAGTAGTAGTAGTAGTAGTAGTAGTAGCAGTAGTAGCAGTAGTAGCAGTAGTAGCAGTAGAAGCAGTAGTAGCAGGAGTAGTAGTAGTAGTAGTAGTAGTAGTAGTAGTAGTAGTAGGAGTAGTAGTGGTAGTAGTGGTAGTAGTGGTAGTAGTAGTAGTAGCGGTAGTAGTAGTAGTAGCAGTGGTAGCAGTGGTAGTAGTGGTAGTAGTGGTAGCAGTGGTAGTAGTAGTAGTAGTATTCGTAGTAGTATTCGTAGTAGTCGTAGTAGCAGTAGTAGCAGTAGTAGCAGTAGTAGTCGAAGTAGTCGTAGTAGTCTAAGTAGTCGTAGTAGTCGTAGTAGTAGTAGTAGTAGTAGTAGTAGTAGTAGTAGTAGTAATAGTAGTAGTAGTAGTAGTAGTAGTAGTAGTAGTAGTAGTAGTAATAATAGTAGTAGTAATAGTAGCAGTAGTAGCAGTAGTAGTAGTAGTAGTAGTAGTAGTAGTAGTAGTAGCAGTAGTAGCAGTAGTAGCAGTAGTATGTAGTAGTAGTAGTAGTAGTAGTAGTGGTAGTGGTAGTGGTAGTGAAAGTAGTAGTAGTAGTAGTAGTAGTAGTAGTAGTGGTAGTAGTGGTAGTAGTGGTAGTAGTGGTAGTAGTAGTAGTAGTAGTAGTAGTAGTAGTAGTAGTAGTAGTAGTAGTAGCAGTAGTAGCAGTAGTATGTAGTAGTAGTAGTAGTAGTAGTAGTCGTCGTAGTAGTCGTAGTAGTAGTAGTAGTAGTAGTAGCAGTAGTAGTAGAAGTAGTAGTAGTAGCAGTAGTAGCAGTAGTAGTCGTCGTAGTAGTCGTAGTAGTAGTAGTAGTAGTAGTAGTAGTAGCAGTAGTAGTAGAAGTAGTAGTAGTAGTAGCAGTAGTAGCAGTAGTAGCAGTAGCAGTAGTAGCAGTAGTAGCAGTAGTAGTAGTCGTAGTAGTAGTAGTAGTAGTAGTAGCAGTAGTAGCAGTCGTAGCAGTCGTAGCAGTCGTAGCAGTAGTAGCAGTAGTAGCAGTAGTAGCAGTAGTAGCAGTAGTAGTAGTAGCAGTATAAACAGTAGTAGTAGTAGTAGTAGTCGTAGTAGTAGTAGTAGTAGTAGCAGTCGTAGCAGTCGTAGCAGTCGTAGCAGTCGTAGTAGTAGTAGTAGTAGTAGTAGCAGTAGTAGCAGTCGTAGCAGTCGTAGCAGTCGTAGCAGTAGTAGTAGTAGTAGCAGTAGTAGTAGTAGCAGTAGTAACAGTAGTAGTAGTAGTAGTCGTAGTAGTAGTAGTTGTAGTAGTAGCAGTCGTAGCAGTCGTAGCAGTCGTAGCAGTCGTAGTAGTAGTAGTAGTAGTAGTAGTAGCAGTAGTAGTAACAACAGTAACAATAATAATGACGATAACAATAACAATAAAGGATAATAATAATAATGATAATAATGTTTTGTGAAAACGGTTATATGCACATCGTCATGAATATTCATTAGGTGGGCTAATGACGTCATATCCCCACTTTCTTTTTTTTAAATGTTATTACATGAAATCATAATTGATTCATTTTTTCATACATGTGTTGCGGCAACAAATAACTATAATGCACTTAATCACTGTTGTCACCAATTTTTAGTTCTTGGTAGACAAAATTCGAATAAACATAATTTCATATAATAAAATACAAAAGAACAAGTGGGAATATGACATCATCGGTCCACCTAATGAATATTCATGAAGACTTGTCTAGAACCGTTTTACCGGGATAATGCTAATCTTTATAATTCAATTACTTTGTTTTTTGTTCTTCCATTTTAATCAATTTTTCAGCATGCTCTGTGAATTATACTCTATAGATATTTAAACATTTTCTTTCTGGACCGTCGCTTGAAATTGTGGAAATGTGTAAAACATTCCACTTCAAAATATATATTTTTTATTCTCTAACCATCGCTAATAGAAAGTAATTTATATATATATTCAAACAATGCTTTTGATAATCAGGTGTTTCAATTATATATTTATAAATTTCATCCTTTAATAAATATTATCTTGAATAGAAAAAAAAATGCTTTTTCGATACGTATTTATATTATTTTTTTTTCAAATATAAATGACTAAAGACAACTGCAGTCGTTAATCATTTTCGAAAAACAAATGTGTTTAAAAGATCGATTACAACATTACAACACACCAATCCCAGAATGGGTCTATGTTGAACTTGATCAGTTGGCTTTTACTTTTTTGTGGGGTGGCAGAAATAAGATTAACAAAAGAACGATGTATTTAGATTACCATCAAGGTGGCTTGAAAATGATGAATTTCCAATGGTTAATAAAGGCACAGAGAGTTATGTGGATTAAAAGACTAAAAGAAAATAACGCAATGAAATGGAAACAATATTTCAATTATGCCACAAAACATCTGGGAGGAAATTTTATATTTTCATGTGATTACTTGCTTGGATTGTTGGAGATAGCATTGCCGCAATTTTATATAGATTTGTTAGAAGTGTGGATAGAGACGAAGGATTTTCGATTAAAATCTGAAATATATATAGGAAATTAGATATTTTTTAACAATAAATTTGTACGAATTGAAGGGAAATGCATATTTAACCAAAAAATATATGAAAAAAATATTTACAGATTGAAACATATTATGGATTATGATGGAAACTTAAGGTCATTTACGTACTTCCAAAGACAGGGTTTAAACATAAATGATTTTCATTTGATAGAGTCAATTTATAAAACTTTTCCAGTCAGCTGGAAACGGAAAATGAAAATAGATAGCAAAGAGGCTTCTCTTAGGGAAGAAATATCATTTATATCAGGAAAAAGAATCTGTCAATAGAGGAGTTAGTATCTAAAAACGTTTATGCAAATTTTATGAAATGTAACTTCGCAATACCGGATGTTTTCGAAAGGTTAAAAAAAAATATAGTTTTTCTTATGAAAAGATTGAACACATTTTTATAAGACCAAGACAATGTACTCTGAACAGTAGATTAAGAGAGTTTCAGTTTAAAATATTACACGGCATTGCTTATACAAATCATCACTTGTTCCGTTTTAAAATCTCACAGAATAATCTTTGTTGTTATTGTAAAAAAGAGGAGGAAACATACCGCCATCTATTTTTGGAATGTGAATATGCTTGTCTGGTTTGGGATAATTGTAAGGAGATGTTTGGTTTTATTTCTACGGGCAATTTAAGCTGGGAGGAAATTTTTGTAGGTGTAGAATTAAAGGACGAAGGAAAAGACCGTTTAATCAATCATTTTCTAATCTTTGTTAAATTTTTAATCTTCAAAGGAAGGGAAAAGGGTGCATTTATAACCATGGATGAAATTAAAAGGAAATTTAAAGAAGAATGGGAAGAAAGAAGGCTGGCGCTAGGTAGAGGTAAGATGTCTCTACATTTAAGGAAATGAGAAAATCTTAATTAAAAGAATAGATAGGGAGGCTTGAGCGAACATGGGACGTTTTGTAGGGGGTTCAAAAAGAGGCTTGCGCCAAAATGTCAGAAATGAGAAATTTGATGATTAGACTTTAGGTCAATCAGTAGACTTTCTCTTAATCTTTTCATTATCTTTGCCCTAATTTTCAAATTATGTTGTCAAATTTCATTTACAAATGTATTAATTTACCGGAATTATTTTCTTTTTCATTTAAACTTCTTTTACCTTTGAATTTTTCCTTCAAAAGTAAGAAAAGAAGACTTTCTGTCAACTTAAGTAAGAAGATTTGCATTATTAATTGGGAGAATTTGTTATTATTCAACCCCTTTCATTATGTGAAACAAATTTTGTTATGGTACCTATATAAAGACATGAATCCTATTTTCAAGGGGTTACTGAATCCTTCAAGTTTAATTATGTGCTTGGCAGGACAAACATAAAAGGATTCATGTCTTTCAATGGCAATGATGTAGCCTATTGAATCGATTTGGAAGGAGCAAGATAAGGCAGATCGGGTAAAATGTATTAAAAAGTTTTTTTTTATTTTTTTATAATTCTGTTTTTATTATTCAAATTGAAATAAATCACAAAATTTACAAATGATTAATAGGTGATTGCAAATCACATAAACACAATTTAGTTACACAAAAAATAACAACCATAATAATAATTAAAAAAAAACCTACCCACTTATCCTCCCCCACCCCCCCCCCCCAAAAAAAGGAATGTGGCAATGTGTTTGGTAAATAAAGTAGACAAAGCAAAATATACAAGCTATGATTATATGAAGTGGTTTCCAAACAACTATTCATAGGATCAAAAAGCACAACTGGTTATCCAAGACGACATAATTATAGAGGTTTTTAAACGAATACTAGTAAGTATATCAAGGTGACTGAGATACAAGTTGCATGAAAAAATGGGATCTGATGTCTACAACCATATAACCAATACAGTGCAGTATTATTAAAAAATGGGACACTAAACCTGTTATACAAAATATACAGTGTTAGTTATCGTGTAACCTGCTGACATTTTTGACAACCAAATTATAAGGTGAATCGCCACTTCTTAAAGTGAGCGGGCAACTTATTTTTTTTCTTAGCTATCAAATATTCCAAGTCTTGTTGTTTTTTAACAAATGTTTTAAAAAGAGCAAAACTTGGAGGATTATTCTTAAATTTACATGTATGAATATAATACTTCAAAAGTAAAAAAAGGTATGAAATGAACTTATCAGTTGAGAGTCCGAACATTTTTTCAAAATTAGAACCATTTATTTGAACATTATTTTGGGAAATTTTCGTTAAAAGGGATTGCCAAATAGGAATTACCCTTTCACATTCGCAAAACAGGTGGATAATTGTTTCCTCACTTTTATCACAGAAAACACAATTGGGTGAATCCTTAGATTTAATCTTATACAAAAAATCATTTAATGCTATGGCTTTATGAAAAATCTTAAAATAGAATGATCTTAATTTAGTATCAATGGTACAAAAAAAATTTGTGTAGTGTACCTTTTCCCAATCGATAGATACTGGTATTGGTAAACGTTCATCCCAATAAGTGTATCTTTTGTCAGGTGTGTGTGATCCCCTAAATAAAATGTATGAATGTCTAGGGACTTTTTTATAACTCAACAATTTATGTACAATTGTTTCATGAACACCAATAATATCAGGGTCAAAACTCACTAACCATTCTTCCGGGATGCACTTAATCAAAAAATTATATTTCCTTCTGTCTGTTTGGGGGATTCCAAAATCTAACACAAGCTCTTCAAATAGTTTGTGACCTAAAAGAGGAGGATTAAATAAGTCAGATAACATTAATACATTTCTCTCATGCCACATTGAATAATTAAGATACTGTTTAGATTTTGAACGAATTAATTTGTTATACCACAGGAGTTGACAACCACTCAAATCTGAAAATTTGTTACCATAAAATTCGACAGCAGCTTCCTCCCTAAATGAATACCACATTCTCAATGCTTCAGCTAATTGTATATTACCAAGACTGTTTAAAATGCTCTCAGGAGCATGAGATTTCCACAAAATTTGAATATCATGATTAAATTTTTCTAAAAAGGCTACTTCAATCTTTTTCCATGGAGCATCAAAATTCTCATCCAATAGGTGTTTTACCCAGACCATTTTTTGAGCACATGCAAAAGAAAAAGGGTCAATCATTTTAAGTCCAGCCTGAGTATAATCATTACACATTATCTTACGTTGAACTCTATCCTTGCCTCCATTCCAAATAAATTTAAAAAACAATTTATTTAATTCTTTAAAAAAGGCTTTGGGTAATTTAACAGAAAGAACAGAAAAAAGATAGATTAACTGTGGCAAAATAAGAGTTTTGACAACACAGATTCTACCAATTAGAGAAAGGTTTCTAGTTCGCCAGCAGTTTAAAGTTTGCTCCATTCTTTTTAGTTTCTCTTTATAATTTAACTCATAAATTTGTGCAACATTGAGAGATAAAACTACCCCTAAACATTTAAATTGTGAAGCCTTCCAAGAAACACCACAGTTTATGTAAGGGAAATGTTGATTACCCTTCTTAGAACCTATCCATATTGCTTCAGTTTTGCTAAAATTAATTTTGCAACCAGAAAAACGACCAAATTTCTGCAAGGTTTCAAAAAGCTCAAAAAAAGAATTATCAGAACCATTTAAAAAGCATACCGAATCATCAGCAAAAAGAGATATTTTAACATCTTCATTTTCAAGTGGGATACCTCTAATAGCATTGTTTTGTCGGACTGATATTGCCATTATCTCTATCACAAGTAAAAACAAATATGGAGAAATCGGACAACCTTGAAAAATACCTCGTTCCATAAGGACACGTTCAGTTAGAAAACCATTGTTCAAAACATAGGCATGGCGAGATGCATATAAAGTTTTAACTGCCTCAATAAAAAAATTGCTGAAATTAAACTTTTCCAATGTAAGAAATAAAAAGTTGTGAGATACACTATCAAATGCTTTCTCAATATCTAACAGTACTATAGACCCAGGAATATCTTTCATGTCAGTGTATTCAATTATGTCAAGAATCAAGCGAATATTGTGACCAATAGTCCTACCTTTCATAAAACCGGATTGATCAGTACTGATAAGATCATCTAAACATCGTTTGAGACGATTAGCTAAGCATTTAGCAATAATTTTATAATCAACTGTCAATAATGTAATTGGACGATAATTTTTTATAAGGAGAGGATCTTTGTCTTTCTTTGGAAGAAGTGTGATTATGCCATTTCTTTGTGATGGAGACAAAGTGCCATTTTGTAGTGAGAAATTCAAAGAATTAATTAACATTTCATTTATATCTGGCCAAAAAACAACATAAAATTCTGCAGGTATCCCATCAAAACCAGGTGTTTTATTTGATTTCATGGATTTAATGACATTAAAAATTTCTTGTTTTGATAGTCCAGCATCCAAAAGTTGTTTTTGATCATCAGGTAGTTGTGGAATATTGAGGTTATCAAACATATTTTCATTTATATCTTTTTCATTTATGTTCCCCTGAGCATCATCCTGGATGGAGTATAATTTACTATAAAAACTTTGAATTTCTCTTTTAATTCCAACCGGGTCAGTAATGAAATTACCATGATGATCTTTTAGCCTTGAAATATTTTTCTTATGCCAACCCCTATTCTCTAAATTACAGAAATATTTTGTACTTTTCTCTCCTTCTTCAATCCATTTTACCCTGGAACGTGTAATCAATCCCTTCGTTTCAAAATCATAAATTTTATTCAATTTTTCTTCCATTTCTTCTAATTTAATCAACAAAGTATTGTCTGAAGATGTTGGGATAACATTTGAAATTTGTAGTCTTATTTTTTCAGTTTCGAGCAGCAATTTTTGTTTTTCTTTATTTCTTTCTTTTTTCTTTCTGGATGAATATTCAACACTAACACCTGCAATTACACACTTAAGGGAGTCCCATAATATATTGGGGTTACAATCCGAGTTTTGATGATTTAATTTAAAATTTTGTATTGTATCTTTAATTAAATTTATAAAGTCTGAATCATGATGAAGATAATAACAATTCATTTTCCAAAAGCCTCTTCCCCTTTTTGGCTGGTTATCATTAAAAGAAATTTGTACAACAGAATGGTCAGATTGAATTCCAGGTAATATCTTTGAACTTGAACAGTTATCTATAAAGTTGCTAGACACTAAAATGAAATCAAGCCTGGATAGGGCCCTCGGGGACTTTTGATGACGAGTATATTGTCTTAATTTTGGGTGAAAATGTCTCCATACATCTAATAGTCCGATTTCATCCATTAAAATAGAAAGCACTTCACTAGATTGCTTATTAGAATGCTGTGGTCTTGAACCTTGGTAGTCGAGTGGGCCAATAACGGAATTAAAATCACCGCCCACAATCAAAATTGAGCTACTTAATTTTTCTACTTCAGCGAAAACCTTGAGAAAAAAGTCAGGATCGTCCTTATTGGGGGCATAAATATTAACAAGTGTACAATGTAAGTCATTTAATATTGCCTTTATGATTATAAATCTACCTTCTGGGTCACTAAAAACAGAAAGGGTTTGAAAAGAAACAGATTTTCTGACAAGGATGGCTACCCCCCTACTTGCAGAGTTAAAACTGGAAAAAAAGGCTTGTTCACCCCACTGAGTCTTCCAAAACAACTCATCTGTCTTGTCTGAGTGAGTTTCTTGCAAAAAAGTATCATCAGTATTTAAATTTTTCATATAATGAAATATCTTCTTTCTTTTGTGGAAGTCTTGTAATCCACGGCAATTAAAAGTATGAAGCTTTATATCCATATTGGAAAAATATATAAATTGTCTTTTAAATACCACACTATAAATACTGTTTGTTGTGTTACATCAAAATACTCAATACGCACTGAAAAAACAACCATGCATTTACCGGTAATTTTCAAACAAATAATCACTTTGCCACATAAAAAAAAGAAAAACAAAAAGGAAAATAAAAAGTATAAAGATGCAGGAAAAAAAAAATAATGAAAAAAGAACATTAGATACAACCAAAAGAAGAGAATCACAAAAGCGCGAGATGAAAAAGAGGGCTTCAAATCAAGGTCAGCCCTCCAATAGCGCGCTAACCGTGGCATGGTGCAACAATCACAAAACAGACCGAAATCCAGAAAGGGTATAACTTTAAAGAGTCTAAGTTCCATTAAATCAGAAAAAAGAAAAAAATTGTCATTCTTTCTTTTGGTTTTGGTCAGTGGACAAAAATCAAATATGAAACTAAATGAATGTAACAACATGGAGCTGAACTCACAAAATATATAAATACATGATCCTTGTTTCTCAATTAGGAAAAAAAGAACCCCTGCATGTAAGTCAAGATTATCAACCTCGCAAAAGTAGGCCTATTGAAACAATACAAGGATGCTTGCAATAAGACAAGCAAGATATGGCCATAAAAAGTCAACATTTTACAATATACAAAAAAAAATAGGCAAAAAAAGGATCAACTTCAAAAGCAAAAGGTAGAGTAGAGGTAAGTCCTTTCTACAAATGGGTATTATCCATTATCAAAACCTTGACCTTGGTAGATAGAAACAGGAAAAAGGTTAATACAGTCATCTCAAACAATGTGCAGCTTTCCTGAGACATCCCTATAGGCTAGTTTTGCTGGAAATAAGAAGAATGGCTTCTTCCCCTGCTTCTTCAATTCTCGGAGGGCATCCATCTTGCATTTACGGCTTTCTAGAACCTTTTTAGAAAAGTCGTCCGACACAAACACATTCCTATCCTTGTATTTAGATGATTTAAACTTGCTAATGCAGGCCTGTCGCACCTTTTCCTTTGTAAGGAAGGAAGAAAATGCAATATGGACCATCCTTGGACGGCTCATCAGATCCTCAGCACTGGCTGTTGTCGTTGTTGGGGTCCGGTGACACCGTTCGAAGCAGAGATCACTGGCAGGCAATCCAACAAACTCTTCTAGGACCTCTCTCATGACAGCGGAAGTGGAGGCATTAGCTTTCTCCGGGACCCCGTAGAACACTAGATTGTTGCGACGTGCCCGATTTTCAAGGTCATCTAATTTCCAACTAAGTTTTTCCTTCTCAATTTTCAGTTTCTCTACACTCTCCATCAAGTCAGATACGAGTAAGTTACATGAGCTTACTTTCTCATCCTGGACGTCAATTCTTGCAGAAAGTTCGGCGACGTGAGTGGAAACAAGGGCTTCGATGCGAGTGTCCATACGTTTCTCAAAACAGGCCATGTAGCTGGTGAACCAAAGCGGGGCTGGCTCGGCAGAAGCACCCGCGGGCTGGGCCCCGGAGGAGGATGGAGCTTGTTCTGCGGCCAACGAAGGATTACCGAGATCGTCTTCAGAATCAACTTTATCAAGCTTAGGTTTCTTGGATTTGGAGCTAGAGTTCACTTTCTCTGGTGAATGAGGATGCTTGTCCTTGCCCATGGTGATAAGGGGGTAGTCCACTATCAACAAAATTGCTTAAAATCTGAATTTTAACACCTTTCCAGGCTCCGGTCGATTTTGGCTGAACTTCACAGCATGGCGGTCACGTCATGTATTAAAAAGTTGTGAAGCGAGCAAGCAAAACATTTCCACTTTTTATTAACATTTCCAATTTTGTGATTTGACATGATATTCAGAGAATGATATCATATTTCACTCTATGTTTTCTGTGATGTTCCTTTTCACTTTTTTTCTTGGTCATGATTTTTTTTATGTTTTATCTTTTTTTTTTTTTTTTTTTTTTTTTTTTTGGGGGGGGGGGGGATGGGCACCCCGATCCCCCATCCATCAGCATGACACTGTTCAAAGGCACCATAATCTTTGTAGCACACAATGAAAGGATTTGAGAAAAAAATGAAGCTCTCCCATACTTCGGTTGAAAAAAAATTGTTTCTGCTTTGAGAAGGAATATTCATAGCTGAAAGAGAACATATTAAAAACGAACGAACAACAAAACTATTCAAGCAAATAAGTAGATTTGGAAACGAATTTTAACCGCATAATTCGAAAATTATGGCAAAGATAATGAAAAGGTTAAAAGGAAGTCTGCTGATTAGCAAGAAGTTCGACCATCATATTTATCATTTTATACCATTTTGGCGCAAGCCTCCTTTTTAACCCCAGACAAAACAATCCGTGTTCGCTCAAGCATGAACAAAACTAAATTATTTTGATGGCATTTGAAGGGTAAGACCTTAGAGTACCTATTGACACCCAAATATAGGGGAAGGCGGGGTAAGTTGAGCATAGGGGCAAGTTGAGCCACCACTCCCAGGCTAATCATGAATGAGTCAGACGTTGTGGTGGTGTCATTTATTGATAACCCACTGCATAACCCTCAACCCCACCACATTGTTTTCAACTTTGAAACAAAAAGTATTTTTTTAGAGGGAAAAATACAGCCAAAAAAGTAAGCAAGGGTGTGAAATAGATAAGTGCTGTTTACCTACACACATCTTTAAATACATTATGGAAATAAGAACAATATTGTTAGTCCAGGTATGGATTCTCACTCTTGGCATAGTCTTTTACATGATGGATGCATAAGAAATGTGTGGATGTGAAAATATTGCAAAAAGTTTGGACGGGGCTAATTTAAGCCAACCAAGATTGATATGCAGGCAGAAAGGAGCAAATTCACATGACAGTTCTTTTATTTTTAAAAGATGTTAGTATTTATAGAGAATTAGCATGTGAAAAGACTTTAAATGACATTGACATCCTGGTTCTCCTGCATACATTATGTATATAGTTTTTGTGGCTCAACTTACCCCAGACGGTGGCACAACTTACCCCACAGATGGGGCAAGTTGAGCCATTTGACATTTCAAAGGTCACAATGATTTTCAGTGTGGGGTAGAAAGTTATATATAGGTGAAAAATATTTCCCAAGAATCAAATTTAAAGGCAAGGTACTTATTTCTACAATATTATTAGTCATATCAATTCTAACATACAAAATGCAAAAAGTGTCACAACTTACCCCGCCTTCCCCAACAGATCATAAATTGAAACAAAAATGTTATAGACTTATTAAATCCGTCCCTTTTTATTATACGCAGTGTAGTGGTGTAGTCGTGCGTTCGTCTTTGTTTTGAAAGCGTGACAGAAATCAACAAAGGCCGGATAAGCGATGGAATCGGGGTGGGGGGGGGGGGGGGGCTGAATGAGCTTCAGCCCCCAACATTTTTTTTTCAAAATACAAAAACGTAAAAGTTATGATTATGATTGTGATTTCTTGCATGGTCAGCCCCCCCTATCAAAACTATTCCGCGAAACTGGTGATTACGTCACTGTGAATGAACCGATCCATTAACATTATTCTCCACATCAAAAACCCGACCTGATCAAATAGTTTTCAGTCAAACAAAAGGTTGGTTAAATTACCAACCGACCAACAACTGTTTAAAAACATGTAGAATAAATTGGGATTTTTCAAAATGATGATGCTGGTGACAGAAGTAGTAGTAGTAGAAGTAGAAGTAGTAGTAGTAGTAGTAGTAGTAGTAGTAGTGGTAGTAGTAGTAGTAGTAGTAGTAGTAGTAATAACAACAGCAACAATAATAATAACATTAATAATAATAAAAATAATAATAATAATAATGATAATAATAATAATAATAATAATAATAATAATAATAATAATAATAATAATAACAATAATAATGATGATGATGATAATAACAATGATAATGATATTGTCATTCATATGATTTCCCTTCGAAGTTTAAGTAACAACGACAACTATAACTGCGCCTTGGGCACTCTGTCGAGTGGATTTGGCGTATTACAAATCACATATGTTATTATTATTATAACTTTTTCGTACTTTCGTAATGACATGATAACCACAACACGGCAAAAACTGTGGTGTTAACCGGTGTACATAGAGGACCACACCAGTTATTTTACACCGGTGTTAAATTGGTGGGGTTAGTTTTACACCTATAGGTGTTATATTAACACCTATGGTTGTTACATTTACACTCTTTGGTGTTATGTTCAATCTCTAGGGTGTTATTTTAACACCTCAGGGTGTGGTCCTCTATTAACACCAATTGGTGTCAGTTTTAACACCACAGTTTTTACAGTGAAGATTTCAAATTTCGCACAAAACACGAGACCCCACTGAGTGCCCCCCCCCCCTTGTCACTAGACCACTTCACAAAGCCATCTTCTAATCTGGATTGGTTATTATGGGAACAAGGTCAAGAACATGCTGCTCAGTGGGATCATGGATCTTTGCTAAGGGCATGCTCTTCCAATGATTTTAAAGATTAATTCCAGTTTTGGTAACGATTTCAAAATGAGTTCGTACAGAATCCAATGAAATGACCACCAAAGTGTCTGTTTGTATAGATAAAAAATATGTGCCAAATGATTCTGGAAGAAATTGTGTAATTGCTGAGAAATTAGCAAATAAGCACGGGATTCGGGTCAAGCGTCGGGCTGACATTCAAAGCAATAATAATAAACTGTCCCACGTGCGCTTATCTGTGTTGGTGATCTTCAGTGTGAACATTTTTATCGTAGATTTCAAGATTTCTCAAAGTTCAGTTTATGTAACTGTACCAGATCTAGATCCTCGTTGGTATAGTGACAATTAAGCTTGGTTTCACACTATCTCGTGAAATCAGCGTTTACTGCAACTACTTTCATTTAACTTTACTGTAGAACGTGCAAAATACGTTCCACGCCAAAATACGGAATTTTAGAATCTTAAAACTCACTTACAGTGTAGATTGGAGTATTAATATGATTATTAGATCTATCTAAATATACTCAATACTTATATAACAACAGTTACTTATATTAATGTTATTTTTATATTTTGTCATTCGATTTTTTTGATAATATTCAATTTAATTGAAAGATTTGATAAAAATTGTTAATTTTGATATACATCAATTTTTTTTTACTAAATATAAATGATAAAGAAAATCAACTGCTGTTGTGACCCACTCTTCTTGAACAAGTGAGGTTATAAGATCGATTACAGCCATTAAAAAAAATCATGTCCAATACAAGTTGTATCTTTTTCATTCTTTTGAAGAATAATATTAGGCAATAAATGCTTATTTTTATAAAAATTAATCTCCATTTTAATCTTTTATCATTTCAGATAATGACGATAGTGATGATGGCAATGAAACAAAATATGAAATTTGTGGATATTTTCCTTCACGTTTAATAATTATGATATTTGCTAGTCACTGTTTTCGTACTGAGAAGGAAGTTATTTCTGGGCCCCGTTGTACAAAGAGTTACGATTGAACAAATCAATCGTAACTACAGGTATGGAAAGCCAGCAAAGTCAACATATGAAATGCATGTTTGTTCAAAAAAATTCTAGATATGAATCCATATCCATAAATTCATTAATTTCTTGACAATTTGGAGTGTTCTCCTTTGATTACAAAGGACATTTTGCAAATTTTCTTGTAGAAAAAATGATGACACTGATGGATTTCCATAGAGTTACGATTGATCGGATCAAGGATCAATCGTAACTCTTTGTACAACGGGGCCCTGATGTACTTTTGCTGCGCCTCTCTCATGTTCTTAGTTAAAGATTTCAGTTATGTATAAGCGTTTGGAGTGTAGTATTTTACTGAATGCATGGTATGTAAATGACATGTACTGAGTGTATGTAAATATTGTATATATATTTGTTGATATTTTGATGAATAAAATTTATTTATTGAAAAAAAAACAAGAGAACGGAGACCTTTACATTTTGTTGATTGCCTATGTAGGGATACAAATAATTTATTACATGATTGATTTACCAACTCTCACGTAAGATCGAGAAGCCTGGCGTACCATTTTTGATTCATTCTCGGATGCTTCCGATTTATAGTGTAGTGTAGTAGTGAAACATTATATTTTCGTTCTTAGCAGATGTATCCGATTTGCATAACAATGCTTGCGAGAGGAGTGTCTGAATTCCCATGGACCTATTGTGATAGGTCCATGGAATTCCTATCTCTAGCTTGGAATTCACTGACCGAGTTCCACATGGACCTATTGGTTCCACACAGCACAGTACGGACGCCTTTTTATCAACGCCTCTTCCACGTGTTAAACTCTATATGCCCCGCTATAAAGGCCTTATCGTAATAGATCTACGCTTGGACGCGATGTTAAATATAAAATAATGGTGAATGAAGAAATTAACCTCAGGTTAGGCCACAAAGTAAAGGCAGTTTCAGAAAATTCTACTCAATATTCTGGAGTCCCTTCGCCTTCTTGTAAGCAATGCTACAAAGGAAGCATTGGCTCGTTTAAAGATTGGGCTGGCTGTTTGATCATATTGATTCTTCCATTGCCCGGGTCAGCGGAGCTTCTTCAACTAAAAAAGGGCGTCTGAGATGTCTTTCGAAAGGTCATAAGGTTCAATATGAATATAATTCTTGCCGCCAGGAGGAGTTGGTGAAGAAATTTGCATTTATATTAGACTAAGGTAGGCAGCCCTTGCTTTGCTGAGGGAAGATATTGCAGATATAGTAAAAGGAAGAAGCATATCAGAAAAGCAGATGAATCTGAAGCAGGTTAGTGAGATAAAGATGAATGAAAATTATGTTGAAATAACAAAAAAAAAAAAAAAAAAAAAAAAAACGCCAGCCTTCCAAACTAGGCTATTGCTTTTGAAATTTATGAACAGTTGCACATAATGGTCTTATGTTGTTAATGGAAGCTGTTCTTTTTTTTTTCTTCAGCGGAATTACTTTATGACTTAATTATGGAAGATTAATCAAATAAATAAATATATAGAGATCATTTTAGGTTGGTCCGCAATGGATGAATACTTGAGTGACTTAATAACATGCGACTCTGAAGAGGGAGAAAAGAATGAGGCAAGCTCAGGCTTGTGTAAATAGAAAGCGTAAGGCATTTCGTTCAACACACAAGGGTTACATTGGGCAAGAATGTTGGAAATTTTCGAGGTTCTTCTGCTACTTCCGACAACTTTTTTCGTAGCCTTGGTTCAAGAAATCGATATTCGCTTGGCAGTGTCGCCAACTTACATGTACAAAATAGTTGGCGCGGGTGTGCAAGTGGCCCCAGACCACCGACGAATGTTTTGCCTGTGGTAGACACGGGCATTGCATTGGAGGAGAAGTTGCCCAGGTATCAGGAAGGAAGGTTCATCCTTCAGAGTAAACAATGCTCAACAGAGTTAAGGGATCCGTTGATCATGGTCAAACTGAGCAAGGTAAATGTCAGTTTTGTTCTGTATTTGACGAAGTGTGGTATTTGAAAACTAAAGAGTAGAATGATCAGGAACGCGTAGCAAAGGAATCTATCTTGATTCATACTTAGTCCATAATTTTATGTTAAGAAAAGAAATGTTCTTTTGGTTAAATTCCAGCTCTAATTAATGAACCTAGACATAGTTATGACACAGATCAAACAATCTGGAATATATTGACTACTCCTGGTCCGTCAGCGGGCACTTCTAAATTAAGAAATACAGAAACAGAGCATTATTGAATTTGTTTCGGTTGGGAAACATCGAGTAACGTTAGTGTTGATTCGACCAGATGTGCAGGGTAGGAGGAATAATTTTATTAGAGAAATCGTGAGTCAGCATTGACATATCGATCCCGATTTCGTTTCTGAAGGGTTTGGTTGTTGAATCCACCACTGCGCCCAATGATGTTAACCCCCTTTCAGATTCAATTCAGAGCTCAGATATAAAAAGAGTCTGATTCTTGGTTTACGTTATGTCTACTTACACTTGTGGAAGAACACTATTATACTTGAAGACTGGAATGTAGTCTTGTCTTATTAAAAAGGGAGATTTTATGCTTCCTTTGAACTTAAGCAAGGTTATCATCATTATGACATTTTTCAAGTACATGAAAAATTTTAGGCTTTAGTTGGGATTTTGGTAGTGGTAAAATGTTTTTCTCTTTTTAGGGTTTGCCATTGGGTTGGCAACAGCTCCTTATATTTTCATTACATGATTCAAGCATATTGTTAATCATTGGCGTAGAAATGGTATTTTCATTGTTTTGTATAGACGATTGGGTCGTGCGGCTTCCTTTGATTCATATGATAATATAGTCAAGATGGTGAAAAATGACTTATACTTGAAGCAGGTTTGATATCAAATGTTGAGAAATATCTCAATGGACTCCTGCCCAGTCTTTGGATTGGTTAGGATTACCATGGGAAAGCAGACTAGCTTGTATAAAGATTACTGAAAGAAGAATGAAGGATCTTGAGTCATGTTTAGATTTATTTTAAGCAGAATTGCCTGAGGTTTCAGCATGAAAGATCGTAGTTATAGTTGGGAAGATGCATTGTATCCAGTGTTTGGCACAGTTACTCAATTCAAAACCAGATTTATGCATCACAAAATCATCCGTAGGGTACATTGGGATAGGACATAATGTGATCAATAGTGATGATGATTTAATATTTGTGTTCTTCTTCTGGAGAAGAATTTGCATATTCTTAACGTAAACATTATTTCTGCATATTCAGTTCCACAGACTATCATCTATTCTGATGCAAGTCCATCAGGCTGCTGGGCCTGGGTTTCTGAGTGCGCAAGCATGAAAATGATATGAGATTGGATTGAGTTTGAAATGGTTAAAAGCTCCACTTGGAGAGAACTATGACACTGCAAGCAATTGTATCTCACTTGAGACATAAAAACCGTCAAGGTCTGCTGTGATAATAAAGGGGTAGAATCGATTGTAAATAAAGGACGTTTTATTGCAGAATTGCCTCGGTTGAGTTTGCACATGTTTGAGTTGTGTAAAGAAAATCATATTGGTCTTCATGTTTATCCGGTTCCCAGGGAGGAGAACCGTTGTGCAGATGCACTACTGAATTGAATTGAATTGAATTGAATGTATTTATTGTCCTGTGTAGGAAATTCATTTCACATCGGGTTTACAAAATTACAAATACATATGCACATACATGTAGACCTGTAGACAGAATGAAATAGACTTACAATACCGTGGGATTACATACACGAACAAAATGCCGTATACGTTATTTCAAATATAATAGACAAAAGTACAATTGCAGATGTATAAATTGATTAATTATTCAAATATTAATTGGTTTGTGATTCCATCTCCAGCCCGAATACGGGGGGGGGGGGGGGTGGGACGAGTATTGCGAGACGGTAAATTAAAGGTGAGTATTAAAAGGGGCCGGCTTCACAGTAAGCTAAGTGCAATTCCCCATTCTATCTGACAACTGTACTATTAAACACATGTTGAGAATTGGGGACGAATGACTGCCTAAAACGGACTCTTTTAGTACGGGAGACACAGAGGCGTACACCAGACCTATTGAAGTTATAATAGCAGTGTAGAGGGTGAGATGGATCTTTTAAGATAGCCTCAACTTTAGCCAGTAATCTCTCGTACAGAGTTTCAATTGGGGGTAATTCAAGACCAATTATTTTCTGGGCAATTTTCCGTGGGCGTTCAAGCTTCTCTTTGTTCGATTTAGTAAGGTTGCTATAGAAGCAAATTACATTGAACATTACAACTGACTGGATAATAGACTTGTAAAACAGGGACAAAATCGACCTATCCAAATAATAATAATAATAATAGATGCAATTTATAAGGCGCCAAATCCATTAAAAATATAATGCTCAAGGCGCACAAGTGAAAAAGTGAAAAGAGTGAGAAAAAAATAGCATATATAGAGGTGAAAAAAAAATATTGGTTAATCATGTGTATGCAGCATTGTACAAGTATGTTTTCAGTTTTTTTTTAAATAATTCTACAGACTTGGTGTCACGGATAACACGAGGAAGAGAGTTCCAGAGTGAAGGACCCGCATGTATGAAAGCCCTATCCCCCCCATTTTGATGTACATTTGGGAACAAACAGAAATCCTGAGTTTTGGGACCGTAAAGATCGAGAAGGGGTATATCTATTAATGAGAGTGATATTGTACTGTGGAGCGGTGCCGTGAACACAGTGATAAACAAGCAAAAGAATTTTGAATATTACACGATCACTAATTTGCAACCAGTGCAGATCTTTAAGTACAGGAGTGATGTGGCTTGATTTGGTACTCAATGATATTATACGAGCAGCAGCATTCTGAAGTTTCTGTAAACATGTTAATTGAGATTTGGGAAGGTTGAACTGTAGGGCATTGCCAAAATCAAGTCTAGACAATCTTCTCTGTGGCACTACGGGTCAGGTATTTACGTATGAAACCAAGGTTACGTAACTGGTAACGGACAGATTTGCTAACATGTTGAATATGAGAAGACATAGTCATGCTTGAATCGAGGAACACGCCAAGATTACGACAAGCTTGAGATACGGCAATATTATGACCTGCAATGTTAATAGATGTAACAGTTATTTTAGACAACTGACTCTTCGAACCGAACAATAAGAATTCACATTTAGCAAAGTTTAACTTTAAAGAATGTGAACTTAACCAAGTATGAACATCTCTTACACATCTTTCAAGATTGTAAATCGCGCCAGCGGCTGAATGGGGCTTGAAGGATACAACAATCTGGATATCGTCTGCGTAAATATGATAATGCAGAGAGTAATTCCGGAAAACGTTTTTCAGTCCTATCAGCTCCTAAATGGAGCTTTTTGAGTTGGCGAATGAAAAAGAGTCTTTGATTTGCCTTCTTTTGAATTGAGATTGTGTTTTCAGTCCAGTCAAGAGTATTTGTGATTGTGGTACCAAGGTACTTGTATTCCTTGACCTGTTCAATGGGAATCCATGTATTTCGAGTGGCATGTGCTCAGTAACATTTCTTCTAAAGTCAATGATTATTTCTTTTGTTTTTCCTACATTTAAAAGCAAATGATGAGTGTCACACCATTTGACGAAATGTGATACTTCTGAGAAGTAGCGGTTTGCGTCCACGGAAAGGAACCCAGATATTACGGTATCATCAGCGTACTTAATAATCAAACATTCATTATTTGTGCTAACACAGTCGCTTGTATATATTGAGAACAGAGCTGGGGAAAGAACACATCCTTGGGGTACCCCGACATTAACTGAACTAACACCTGATTTAATCTGTCCAACTTTAACCATTTGTGGTCGTATTTATATACTGTATTAAGTCGCATCTTTGATTTTGATGATTGGGGTGTGTCAGGTGAAATTTTCGGGGTTTTGGACAAACGTGGGGCCCACACTGTTGACAGAACTGCGGACGACTTTGATTTAGAAATTAAGAAGTTTAATTCTATATATTGGTGTCTCATGTTGATTCGTTCTCATGTGATTGGTCGGGTGAGACTTAGTGGTTAGTTCCTCATATCGAAAGTTCTGATCAACATGTCAAGATTTCTTCTGCTAGGTGGCTTGGTTGTTCCCTGTTGGCCGTCAGCACCCTTCTAGCCATATTCATTTCTCTGAACACAGTGATTTTCGTTCCTTGGTTTCTGAATACTTCAAAATAGATAATCCATTTTGGGGACAAAGAATTTCCGAAGCCCAGTATTATGTCTACGCCTTCGTGGCATAAGAGTTTATTTTTTTGGACACACTATGTTGGTATGTAATAATAATTATCCAATTGATGGAGGTTAATTCAAAATACTACTGTTGGAATGCAACATAATTATTGTCATTATTACACGGCCGCATGGCATATAGCTGCATAGCTAGGATCCACTTATGCTGCAGAACAAAGAAGTGGTGATGACAATTGGAGAACGTGATGATTATGTTGAAGGATATTCATTATGAACATTGACAAGGAATTAATATGATATTCATTCTCAAATATGAGATTCATTCATTCTCAAGTTAGTTATATTTTAGTAAAGGCGAAGCCCATATGAGGAAATTGGTGATAATTGGAAATATTCAAAGTTTTGAATATACATAATTCATGAATATAAATAGTCTTCAAGGAAGTTTCTTTTTTTTGTCAAGGCAAAAATAAATATTGTCTCAAACGAAATGAATACCAAAGCTGACAGTCGTGTTTATGCCTTCAGGACGATTGGAAGGAATTTCGATATGAAATTTTGAATATGAATATTGTATTGAAATATACTTGTGTAAAAATTATGCTTATCTTGTTCTTACTAAGAATCCAGAAATTCAATACAGGACAGGTATGATATAACTTGAACAAGGTTGACAGCTTCGAGAGCTGATAACACTGAGTAAATACAACAAAGCGTTGATAGCCTGGAATAATTGGTGTAGCTAAATAATTCTGACTTAACTCAGCAGAACCAGAAGGCAGTCATGGCAGTAGTCACTATCTTACCGGGCTGTCTTATTCAAAGCGAAGCTCCGTATCTAAAATAGAGTCGGCTTTTTACGCCATTAAGTGGCACTTTGACTGTAATTCAAGCAATGTTACCCCATGTGATCGCAAGTTCAGACATACTGATTTCAGTGGCGTACCTAGGATTTTTCAAGGGGGGGGGGGCAAATTCGTCCGCACAAAAATTTGACAAAAAAAGGTCTTCAACCACAAATATAGGATTTCGTACCAGAAAAAAATTGACAAGCAAAAAAGAAAGAAAACAAGGTCTTCAAGCTCGTCAGGGGGGGGGGGGGCAGGCATACGTCCCTTGCATGGGTTGTGACCCGTCAGGGGGGCAGACTGCCCCCCGTAGGTACGCTAGTGACTGATTTACAATTTTTAAATAAATTACTAAACAAACCAATGGTTAAGAAGAAAGTTATAACTTCAGACATTTTGCAAGCAGTTGTTGAGAAGTATGGGTCTTCAACCAGTCTATTATTCGATTATAGGCTATGAGTTTGATTTCCTACGCAGACTTTCTACGATTTTATGAAATGATACATATTCGTAGATGTGACTTAGACTTGTATTTGTCTCAAGTGAACGTTTTAATCATGAAAAGTACAACCGATATTTACAGACAAGGAGCTTGAGATCTAATATAGGTGCTACAAATTACCCCACCTGCTCAGTATTAGCATTGAGGAAATATTATTTTGGTTGCAGAGGTGCTTAACGATACCTCTGAAGAAGAAATTATTTTCAGGCCTCTAAATTACTGTAAATCAAGTAATACTTATACGTTAAGAGGTGGATAGTTGTCTTAAAT
This sequence comes from Lytechinus pictus, assembly GCF_037042905.1. Taxonomy (NCBI): domain Eukaryota; kingdom Metazoa; phylum Echinodermata; class Echinoidea; order Temnopleuroida; family Toxopneustidae; genus Lytechinus; species Lytechinus pictus. The sequence goes on along the minus strand of NC_087253.1, from coordinate 26,409,821 downwards.
GTATACTAGACTTTGGCATTATTGAGAGATGCGTGGCGGCAGGAGGGTTGAATCCAAAGATTTAGGCATTCATAGTCTTCGAATTGGTGGAGCCACATCAGCAGCAAAATTGTGTGTTCCTGATAGGTTGTTCGAGAAACATGGTAGATGGAGCTCGGAAAATGCATATATTATAAGGACAAATTGAAGGATCGTCTAATTTAGTTTCAATGATATCGGGGCTTTAGAATTAAATTTTACCAGGTAATTTAGCCTTAGTATGATTATACATGTAACTTGTTACAGATGGACTTCTGGTGTTCACAAGAAATTGTTGAACGAGACATGTTGTATTCTCATCAATATACATCAAACGTTGACTAAAATTGTAATGATTGTGTTCCCTAATTCTTGTTCTTGTTTACCCGTTCTTTGATTGACTGAGATAGGGAGCAGAGCTTAGTCTTGTCTTGCCATCGAAGCTTGGTTCTCACCTTGAAACAGGTATGTTTTTTGTAAAGTATATAAATGTTTTGTTTTACAGGTAAACAGGTTGTGCTTATATAAGGAAAGTGAGGTGTGATTGAAAATAATTTATTCACGATTGAGAGTCGAATTAGGGAATAATTAAATAGTGATAGTAGCACTGGCGTTAATCCAGTCCGAATAGTTTTTTTTTTTTTTTTTTTTTTTGGGGGGGTGGTAGCGATATATTTATCTGAAAATAAAAAAATTTGGGGACACCCCGCACCAAGGGCTATGCGTACGGGGTATATGACCATATATATGTAATACTTGCATCTGTCGGTAAAAGGCCTATAACATTTTTAATGGCTACAAAATTATGATTTCCAATTATAAATCGACATGCGAGCGAGCGGAGCGATCCAGCAATTTTTCATTAGTTGGAATGCAAAACGATGTGCCAAAACTTTTTTCAAGTGATGTGTAATTATCACATCGCGGGTAATGTATGTGTATGTACATACTGTATATATTGACATTATAATGTATACTGCCATCTTTCAGTTAAATGCCTATCATTGTTCGATGGCTATATTGTAATGAGTTTGTTAGGATACGAAGAATCGAAATTAGAGTAATATCAATAAGCGAGCGAAGCGACTGAGCAAATTTTCAATAGATGTAAGACAGAATTATCAAAATCGTCTTTCAAGGGGTGTTTAATTATGAGAGAAATCCAGCGAGTGAGCGTCGTGTGCGAGCCTTGAAAAACTTGATACAGTCGTTGAATATGATGTGCATAAAGAAAGAATAAGAATGATGGGAGAGTTTGGGTGAGTGTCAAAGTGCCAATAACTATACTGTTAGAAAATTATGATTAAAATTATAGACTTCAGTTTAGATTTGAAGGTTTCGAGTAATGATGTCATTCTTAAATTCAGTGGTAAATTATTCCAAAGAGAAGTGCTGCGGCAGAGAAAGCTCGCTTACCATAGGAACACATGTTTTATTGGAGCCTTAAGAGGATGGGGGTGAGACGATCTCAAGCTACGAGCTGGTGTATAAGGCATGGAAAGGTCTTGTATTTTGGTGCTTTACCATTTAAAACTTTCAAAGTGAGAAGAAAAATAAAATCAATTCTATACGCTTCCGAATTGGCAACCCAATGTAACCTTTGGAGGATTGGAGAAATGTGTTGATATTTTGACGTTCCAGTTAAAACCCTGGTAGCTGTATTCTGAGCATGACTGAATGTTGTTGATATTGCGTGAGGTTATATGATAAAGATTAGCATTCCCAATATTTAAACGAGAGAGTAAATAGGAGTGCAGCAGACTTGGTCAAGGACTTTCCTAATGCTGTTAACATTATGAATATTATAGTAAAATGATTGACATATTTTCTTGACATGTGCTTCCATGGACATATTTTCGTCAAATACAAGATTTCGAATAGATGACAAAGTCTTAATCATGGAGTCTCCAACTTCTACAATGTGGTCCTTAATTAAATGACTGTGATTTAGATCTAGCAACAACTCCGTTCTTTTATTTTCATTTACAGTAGTTTCATCTTATCCTTTAGCATCCATGACTGCAATGCAGTTAAACGAAACTGTACCTTTCTCGTGTGATGACGATCTAAATGCATTTATGCCATCACCTCCTTTAGAAATCTTGAAGGTCAAGTCCACCTCAGAAAAATCTTGATTTGAATCAATAGAGAAAAATTAGACTAGCACAATGATGAAAATTTCATCAAAATTCAATGTAAAATAAGAAAGTTATGACATTTCAAAGTTTCGCTTATTTTTAACAAAGTAGTTATATGAACGAGCCAGTTACATCCAAATGAGAGAGTAGATGATGTCACTCACTCACTATTTCTTTTGCTTTTTATTGTTTGAATTATACAATAGTTCAATTTTTACGAAATTGACGATTAGGACCTCCTTGCCTGAAGCACAAAATATTAAAATAATGGAATTCCACGTGTTCAGGGAGGAATGAAACTTCATTTCACATGACAATGACGAGAAAATAAAAATATTTCATATTTCGTATAATAAAATACAAATTTGTTTTTCCCCCTTTTTAATATTGTTCTGATCTTGTGTTTTATTGTGGGCAAATAAGTTTCTTTTATCTTACTTAGTCAATTATATTTTGTCTAATTCTTTTAGGGGAGGTTATCTAGACAAACTCTATTTTTGGGTTTTTATAATTTCCCTATTTCATCTGTTTAAATGTTAACTTATTGTATACATATATATTTTATGTGGAAGACTTTTGTAATATAATGAATTTGGTTTACATTTGCTCAATTATGTATTTTTATGAATTTTTATATTGTGATTTTTAATTGGAAATAAATTAATTGAACTGAACTGAAAGAAATAGTGAGTGAGTGATGTCATCAGTTCCTCATTTACATACCGACCGAGATGTGCATATAACTGTTTTGTGAAATGAAGCGAAACTTTAAAATGTCATAACTTTCTTATTTTACATCTGATTTTGATGAAATTTTCAGTGTTATGCTTGTTGAATGATTTTCTTTTTATTCAAATCAAGTTTTTTTCGGGGTGGACTTGTCCTTTAAGGAAGACTCCTTCAAAGTCACCCTAGATCCTATTCCAACTACAGATGTGAAGGAAAGAATGAAAATGACGATTTGATGACTCTGCTGTTCTCGAAAATTGTTAATACTTCCTGCAGGAAGTAAAGTTTCCTGGAGAATTGAAACTCGCACCGGTTAACCCTGTGCTGAAGAAGCCGTCACTTTATCGGGGGGGGGGGGGTGAGCAGTAACCATCCTGTATTAAACCTACCTATTCTGGCCAAAGTTGTTGAGAGAGTTGTTGCGAAGAGACTGACGACACATCTGCAGGCCCAAACCATCACGAGGCCATGCAGTCTGCCTTCAAACACATCCACAGTGTCGAGACAGCTCCTCTTTTAAAAATATATGATGACATATTGACGGCAGTCGACAACAAGAAATAGGTCATAATCGTCCTCTTAGATTTGTCAGCAGTATTTGACATAATAGACCATGAAGTCCTTCTCAAGAGATTGCATGTTGATGCCACTGCCTTAGCATGGCTCTGGACGTATCTCCACTGCAGACAGCAATAGTGAATATCAATGGGACTTTGTCAGAGGAGGCTCTCTTAAAATACGGTGTTCCCCAAGGTTCCGACCTCGGGCCCCTGCTATTCACTCTCTACACACCGTTCACACTTAAACGCGATTTAAATCGTCGAACACAGCGCCGTCATTTTCCAAAAATATCTTCCAAAAATATCTTGATCTCCTAAATTTGTTTAAAATATTATATAAATACGATGTATTTTCATACATTCATGGTTTTCTTAAAAATTCCGTGTGCTTCCCTTTGTTTACAAAGGACCTTGTGCAAATTTCATGCTGAAAATGTTATGACATTGATGGCTTTCCATATACTTGAGATTGATGGGATCAGTGGTAATTCTTAGTAAGACAGGGATCCGATCTTTTGAGTTTTAGGTCCATGGTTACTGTTCATGGTTAGTAGATTCAAGTCTTCGAGAGGGAGCACCATGCAATTCAGAAAACCGTGTTTCTTTTATTATATTTATATTAGATCTACTCTCAGACTCTGCCTTTGAGCTTTGAAAAGTATTTCGCCACCCCAGCAAAGATTAGGGTAAATCTGTCAAAAAGAGTGCAGATTGAAGAAAAATTATCGCAGGAATAAGGTTAAAAAGGATTATTTATATTAGATTTTTCAAATAAAAATAGTTGGTATTTTGTTTATGGTATTTTATATATTCATAGTAACAATTTGGCAATATTTTTCTTGTAAGTAATCATTTTTGTTACATAATCTAAATAATTATATATTTTTTTTAAATGTACATGGGTGAAAATTGCTTCGTTTTTTTGTGCATTTATCAGTTTCCTCCTTTCCAAATTAACAGTTTTAATCGATTCCAAGCATTTATGAGTTTTATTGGTTTTACAATCACAAACATAATCACCATATTTACAAATCATTTATTGGTATAGTAAATGGGGAAAACAAGGTAATAACCACGATAACAGTAACAAGCATTTAAAAAAGTAAGTGTCAAATAGAACATACATTTCGAAGAAAAAAAGATTAGCCAGGCATCAACGATTGTCTAGCATAAAAACACCCAACACTGACTTTTACTTGAATAAAAGACCTCACGTCAACATGCGATCAATCAGAACCCTATACAACGACGGACTGACATAATTATCCTCAATAAATTTTATCCATTCCCACCCCCTCTCCTGTTTTTACACAAATGAACCTCAAATAAAGGGCAGCATTTCTCTTTGCTAGATCTGATATTCAATATTTTCTCTCCTCAGCTCACACCATGTTTTTGTTGAAATATTAGATCTACTTCTTGTCTTTCTGCCTCCGAGCTTTGAAAAGTATTTTGCCACCCCAGCAAAAATAGAGTAAATGTTATAAATAAAGAATCTTATAAGGCAAGACCACAAAGACTCAACTAATATTACAAAGTTCGAAAATCATATGATATTAACTATTTTGAAAAGTAGTTAAGTACTTAAACGACGAATGTCGCTATTTAAATCGTCGAGCAAAGCGCCATCATTTTTGTTTCGTTTTCCAAAAATAACTTCATCTCCTAAGTTTGTTCAAAATATTATATATACGATGTATTTTCATACATTCATGGTTTTCTTTAAAAAATCAGTGCGTTCCCTTTTGTTTACAAAGGACCTTGTGCAATTTCATGCTGAAAATGTTATGACATTGATGGCTTTCCATATACTTGAGATTGATGGGATCAGTGGTAACTCTTTGTAAGACAGGGATCCGATCTTTTGAGTTTTAGATCCATGGTTACTGTGAATGGTTAATAGATTCAAGTCTCCGTAAGGGAACGACGTCCAATCCTGCTTTTGTAATTATAATCCTGTTAAACCTACCATCAGACTCTTTGCCTTTGAGCTTTGAAAAATATTTTGCCACTCCGGCGGAGAACAGAGTAAATATGGCAAAAATAGATTAACCAGTGTTTCCACAGCTCCAAAATAAAATTTCCCGAAACTGAATCCCAAATTTCCTGAAATTTTCAAGTTTGGTTTTAAACAAAAATTGGGCAATAATACAGCGAGCCTAAATTTAGTCCAGGTGGCCAAAGTCAAGGAATATTTGTACACGCCCTCTTTAAAAATACGAACAAATTACGAAATGCGAGCGCGGAGCGCGAGCCGAAAATTTTGAGCTAAGTATGGAGGTAAACAATTATGTAAATATAACCAGAATATTAATAGTTGCTATGTTTAATCATAATTTTCGGATTTCCCGAAATTTCCTGGAACTTTTTCATTTCACGAACCTGACCTGGAAAACTTATCAAAATTTCATGAAATTTCCCGAATCTCGGGCAGAGAACACTGAAATTAACAATAAATTCAATAGATTGAGAAATCGAAAAAATTATTAATATTTACTTTAAAAAAAAAAAAGTTTGTATTTTATGAATGGATTTGATATGTTCATAGTAACAATTAGGCATTTTTTTTTCTTGTAAATAATAAATATTGTTTAAAATTATTAAAATACTTCGTTTTTGTGTATTTATCATTCCCCGCCCCTCGTATATGAGCAATTTTAATCGATTCCATGCATTTATGAGTTTTATTGGTTTTACAATCACCATATTTACAATATCATTCATTGGTATAATAAATGAGGGAAAACAAGGTAATGACCGCATTAAAAAGTAAGTGACAAGAAGAACATACATTTCGAAGAAAAAAAAGATAAGCCAGCCATCACAGTTTATCTAGCAGAAAAACACCCAACACTGACTTTTACTTAAAGTGATTGTTTAACATTGGTTTGACTTTAAAAGAATCTGAGCTGGAAGGTCACACTTGTCACCTGTGTCTGTGATATGTTACAAAAATGAAGCCCAGAAAAAATTGCGTTCGAAAATAATTATTTAGTGCTTCAAAAATTGAAATATAAAGTGACCAGAAACACCATCTTAATTTCATCTCATACACTTATGTGTACTATTTAGGCGTCTATTAGACGCCTATTTTACAAAATCGGAGTTTGCCTTGTAGTTTTAGCTTTCCATTCTCAATAATGGTTGTTTTCAGGGTTTGTTAGTTCTAATACATGCACTTGTACACGAGTTTCATCTTGGTTTTATAATTTTTTAAATCGGCTGCTCACAAAGTTAAACAATACCTTTAAATAAAAGACCTCACGCCATGCGATCAATCAGAACCCTATACAGCGACGGACTGACATAATTATCCTCAATGAATTTTATCCATTCCCTTCCCCTCTCCTGTTTTTACACAAATAAACCTCAAATAAAGGGCAGCATTTCTTATTGCTCGATCTGATATTCAATATTTTCTCTCCTCAGCTCACACCATGTTTTTTTGTTGAAGTATTAGATCTACTTCTTGTCTTTCTGCCTTCGAGCTTTGAAAAGTATTTTGCCACCCCAGCAAAGAATAAATTAAATCTTATAAATGACTACAAGACTCCACTAATACTACAAAGTTAGAGAATCATATGTTATTTGAAAATAAGTTTGTATTTCGTTCAAGGTATTTGGTACATTTAAAATACAACTTAGCAATACATTTCTTATATTTTTTATCACAAGGTAAATTGCATTTTTATGTACGTAGGTAAATGTTATTTCGCTATTTAGTATTTATAATTTTTCCCTACAAAACGAGCAATGTTAATCGATTCATAACTTCTAAATGTAAAGTTATGCATATGGGTCGCAACAACAATAACTCTACATACTACATCGACGACCAGACACTTGAAGAGACCAAGGCTGAGAGAGACTTAAGAGTACTTGTTGATAATGAACTTACCTATGAATACACGTGTAGCTCAAGCAGTTAATCGTGCTAACCAGATGCTGTGACTCATAAAGAGAACATTTACATACCTATCTAGAGAAACGTTACCTGTCATGTTTAAGACACTAGTTCGTCCTCTACTTGAATACTGCAATGTTATATGGTATCCAAGATTCAAATTGGATGCCATCAAGATAGAGAAGATCCAGAGAAGAGCCACCAAGTTAGTGCCTGAATTGAAGCATCTAACTTATGAAACAAGACTGAAGGAGCTCAACATGTTCTTTCTACATTACAGAAGAATCAGAGGTGATATGATTGAAGTTTGTAGAATTATGAATGGTCTGGTAGACTTTGATCCAGATCTCTTCTTTACACCTGCAGTCCAAAGTAGCACTCGAGGTCATCCCATGAAGCTGTACGGATATAGAAACAACTCATTGCTAAGGAAAAAAACTGTTTTAGTCAGAGAGTGATTGACTCCTGGAACAGTCTTCCTTCTTTTGTAATCTCGGCATCCATTTTCAAAACTAGACTGGACAAACTGGCACTGGTCCTCCAGGCACCAAATTCTTAATGTACGCCCTCCACACACGTTTAGTTGTTTTTAAAGACCAGTTATGTAATCTCGAAGGAATGATCGGAAGCACTAGAGGACCACCTACTTCTTCCGTACTACGATTGATGATGATTGATGATGACATTGATGGAGTTCTAAACACTTGAGATTGATCGGATCAGTCGTAAAATAATAGATGCAATCTCAAGGGAATACCTCGTAATCCAGGAAAACTTGTTTTTTGTATTATTATATTCATCGTGGACCTACTCTCAGACTCTCTGCCTTTGAGCTTTGAAGAGTATTTCGCCACCCCGGCAGAAACAGATAAATCTGACAAAAGGGGAAAATATAAGAATACTAACTATTTAGAAATCGAAACTGATATATAATATAGTAGTTATCATAAACAATAGTTAATATTTACTTTATGGCATTTTATACATTTATAGTAACAATTTGTCTTATTTTTCGTGTAAATAATAATTTAAATAATAATGAAATTATTGTTACATTTTCAATGTCCATTTTTGTAATCGATTCATGACATTGAATTCTAAAGGTAAGCCTAAATTTCGTCCCTCCAGAAACTGCAATTTTAATCGATTCCATGCACTTCTGAATATTATTGGCCTCTTTTTGCCAGATTTGGTCTGCTTTCTGCCGGGGTGGCGAAATATTTTTCAAAGCTCAAAGGCAGAGTGTCTGAGAGTAGGTCAAAGATAACTATAAAGAAAAGCAAGCTTTTCTTGATTGCATGGTGTTCCCTTGCGGAGAATCTATTAACCATTCACAGTTACCATGGACCTAAAACCCAAAAGATCTGGGGCGGTATTCTGAAAACGTTCTTATCTTAATTTTGTTCTTATCTACGTCACGATCTCAAATTGGTATTCTGAAAACGTTCTTATCTTTTTCTTATCTTTTGTTCTTATCTTTTTCTTATCCTGCTAAACATCCTTTGCTGAGCGCGTAAATGTATTACTCGCGCATATAATACAAAAGCGCGCTAAAAAAGATAAGAACAAAATGAAGATAAGTGGTATTCTGAAAACGTTCTTATCTTTTCTCTTTCTTATCTTTCACGATATTTATGATAATATTTAAGATAGCTAGAGGGTTATCACATATCACGATGTCCGCGTTCTTTCTTGCTTAAAATCGATGGCCACTATTAGTAACAAGTACCCACAAGTATTCCTCCCACCCTTTCTTTCATTCACCCTTTATTTTCCCGTCTCTTTTTTCTATCCCTTTTTTCTTTCTTTCTTTCTTTATTTATTTTCTCTTTTTCTTCCTTTCTATCTGTCTGTCTTTCTTTCTTTCTATGTGTCTGTCTTTCTTTCTTTCTTTCTTTAAGTTTATCCCTCATTTATATCTTTTGTTTTATTCTTTTGAATCTTTTAATTTCTTTACTTTTCTTTTGCTTTGTTTCATTTATTCTTCATCTTTCTTCCATTTTTATTTTCCCTTTTCATTTTATCCCTTTCTTTCTTTTCTTGAATAAGTCTTTATTTCTGCTTTTATTCTTTCCCCTTTCTCTCTTCCTTTCCTCTTCTTTTCTTTTCATTTTTCTTTCTTCCGTCACATTTTTGTAATCTTTTTATTTCTTCCTTATGTTTTTCTTTCATTCTTTCGTCTTTATATGTGCTTTTCCTTTTTTCCCCTTTTTCTTTCTTTCTTCCCTTAATATTAATTTTTTCCCCTTATTTTTTTTTTCTTTTTTTTCTTTTTATTTTTGGGTTCTTTTTTTTTTCTTTTTTCGTTCATTCGTTTGTTCTTTCTTTCATTTTTTTTATATTTCTGCTTCCTAACACTCTTGTGTCTTATTTACTTTCTTTCTTGTGTTTTATTCTTTATTTCGCTCATTCTTTTTTCGTTCATTCTTTATTTACTCTTTCTTTACTTTCCTCTCTGTGTCTTTCTTCTATCAATTTAAAAAAAACCTTTTTCTTTATTCTTTCCATTAATGTTTTTTCGTTTTCTTTTTTTATTCATTCTTCACTTTTCCTGACTTTTTATTTTCCTTTTTCGTTCCTTTTCTTTCTTTGAATTTTCCTTTCTTTCTTTTTGTCTTTCTGTAATCTTTATTTTTGCTTTAATTTTCCTTTCACTTTTTTCTCTCTCATCTTTATTTCTTTGTTTCATTTTCCTTTTCCTCTCTTTTTATTCTTTTTTATTTTGTCCTTTACTTTTGTCCTTTAAGTTTCTTTCTTTTCTTTCTTCATTTTTTCTTCCTCACTGTATCATTGATAATCGTTCTATTTTTTTTCCTTATTTTATTATTTTTTTCTTTTTTAATTTTTAAGTTCTTTTTGCTTGCTTACTTTCGTTTACTCTTTATTTCTTTCATTATTTTTTGCTTTGTTCCTTTCATCTTTTTTTTTATTCCTGCTTCATTCTGACACATTTCTGTCTACTTACTTTCTTTCTTCATATTTTATTCTTTATTCGTACCTGCTTTATTTACTTTTTATCTTTACTTTCTTTCTTTCTTTATTTTGTGCACGTGTCTCGAATTAATAATCAGTCATTGCGTATAAAATTCCTATTTCGCGCAATGCGCCAGAAACAGTGTACGCACAGCGCCCATGATATTCTCTTGACATAACGAACGCTTCTATTGGTTAAACTGCCAATATAAAGCGCATTTTGATTGGTAATATCCTAGAAATGGGCGTGTTGAAGATAAGAAGGAGGCAGTCCTTACAAAGATAAGAACGCGTTAAGAAGATTTTCAGAATACCGATTTGCAATGATTTTAGCGTCTTCTTATCTCAATGAGATAAGATAAAAGATAAGAACAAAGATAAGAACGTTTTCAGAATACCACCCCGGATCTCTATCTTACAAAGAGTTACGACTGATCCCATCAATCTCAAGTATAATGGAAATCCATAAATGTCATAATATTTTCAGCATGAAATTCGCACAAGAGCCTTTGTCAACAAAGGGAAGCACACTAAATATCTAAGAAAACCATGAATTAAAATACGTCGTATTTATATAATATTTTGAACAAGCTTAGGAGATCAAGATATATTTTGGATGAGGGAACAGAAATGACGGCGCTTTGTTCGACGATTTAAATCGCGTTTAAGTGTGAATGTTGTCTTCTTTTTAATGTAACATAATTCTATTTTATCATTGTTATTTTCCTTAGGTTTTTAAGCGACATCAAAGCACTGTTAGTGTGAACGGAGTCTCACAGATCAGAAGTAGATCTGTTTCATTAAAAAAAAAGTGTGACGATAGAAGAAAAATAATGAATGTCAGACAGTCTCTCAAAACTCACTTATTTCGGCAGATGTGTAGTGATTAATCTATTGGATGAGCCTGCGCCTTTGAATGTTTTAACAGATAAATGGCGCAATATAAATGCTGTGGATCATCATCATCATCATCTAGAAAATTTGTGAAGTTAGTCTGGTGTGCAAGCCCTTCACTCGAGTTAAGGGTCTGAATGTGTATCCTACTCAGGGCCTTGTGTACTGAAGGCTTGAATTGAAACAGCAAGTTTTGTATGTGCTAGTCTTTGCGTAGAGCACGGAAATTTCTTTTATTTCCGTGGAGTGGAGACACACTTGCTGATCAAAGTTTCAATCAGGGTCTGTGCCTGCATACTATTGCTAAGTTGTCATTTAAATGTATCAAATACTTTGAACTGAATACAATTTGTGAATTTGTGGTCTTGCCTCATAAGATTCTTTATTTATAAGATTTACTCTATTCTTTGCTGGAGTGGCAAAATACTTTTCAAAGCTCGAAGGCATAGTAATCAGAAGTAGATCTAATACTTCAACAAAAAACCTGGTGTTAGCTAAGGATAGAAAATATTGAATATCAGATCTATTACTATTACGACCGATCTCATTAATATAAAGTGTTGGAACTCCATTAATGTCATCATCATCATCATGATAAAAAAATAGGATTGAACGTCGTTCCCTTGCGGAGACTTGAATTTGTTTACCATGAACAGTAACCATGGACCTAAAATTCAAAAGATCGGATCCCTGTCTTACAAAGAGTTACCACTGATCCCATCAATCTCAAGTATATGGAAAGCCACCAATGTCATAACATTTTCAGCATGAAATTGCACAAGGTCCTTTGTAAACAAAAGGGAACGCATTGAATTTTTAAGAAAACCATGAATGTATGAAATTACATCGTATATATAATATTTTTAACAAACTTAGGAGATCAAGATATTTTTGGAAAGCGAAACAAAAATGACGGCGCTTTGCTTGACGATTTAAATAGCGACATTCGTCGTTTAAGTACTTAACTACTTTTCAAAATAGTTAATATCATATGATTTTCGAACTTAGTTATATTAGTTGAGTCTTGTGGCCTTGCCTTATAAGATTATTTATTTATAAGATTTACTCTATTCTTTGCTGGGGTGGCAAAATACTTTTCAAAGCTCGAAGGCAGAAAGACAAGAAGTAGATCTAATATTTCAACAAGAAAAAAGAACGTGGTGTGAGCTGAGGAGAGAAAATATTTAATATCAGATCTAGCAAAGAGAAATGCTGCCCTTTATTTGAGGTTTATTTGTGTAAAAACAGGAGAGGGGAAGGGAATGGATAAAATTTATTGAGGATAATTATGTCAGTCCGTCGCTGTATAGGGTTCTGAATGATTGCATGTTGGCGTGAGGTCTTTTATTCAAGTAAAAGTCAGTGTTGGGTGTTTTTCTGCTAGACAATCGTTGATGCCTGGCTAATCTTTTTTTCTTCGAAATGTATGTTCTATTTGACACTTACTTTTTAAAATGCTTGTTATTGTTATCGTGGTTATTACCTTGTTTTCCCCATTTACTATACCAATAAATGATATGTAAATATGGTGATTATGTTTGTGATTGTAAAACCAATAAAACTCGTATGATATGACATAGGATATGAAATATTTGAGGAATGAGGCCAAGGTGGGAAGGGGGGGGGGGTGTTATGGAAAATCCTTGTTAATGGCTTCAATTCGACTAGGTTGTATTAATGATTGGCTTTGTGTATTTGGAAAATCTGTTATGTTGTGAATATTTTGACACTAGAAAAAAAAATGAGTACGTCGAGTTTTATTGTAACACTAAAGGAAAAAGGAGAAAATGTAAAGTGTCAACTATATGAGTTTACAATGTATTCATATATTCATTTGTAAAGATATATTGTATTAGACGTATGTATTTTATTTTGTATATGACATGTATGAATTTGAAGTTGTTGACAAATAAAAACTTCTTAATACGAAAAAAACCCCTCATTAATGCTTGGAATCGATTAAAACTGTTATTTTGGAAGGGAGGAAACTGATAAATGCACAAAAACGAAGCAATTTTTCCCCATGTACATTAAAAAACACAATAATTATTTAAATTATGTAACAAAAAATGATTACTTACAAGAAAAATACTGCCAAATTGTTACTATGAATATTAAAAAATACCATTAACAAAAGAGCAACTATTTTTATTTAAACATTAAATATAAATAATACGTTTCGAAATCACTTTTGTACTATTTTTTATTCAATTTAAAAGTTCTTGTTTTTGGCAGATTTACCCTGATCTCTGCTGGGGTGGCGAAATACTTTTCAAAGCTCAAAGGCAGAGTATGAGAGTAGATCTAAGATAAATATAATAAAAGAAACAAGGTTTTCTGAACTGCCTGGTGTTCCCTCTCGAAGACTTGAATCTACTAACCATGAACATTAACCATGGACCTAAAACTAAAAAAAAAGATCCCTGTCTTACAAAGAGTTACGACTCATCCCATCAATCTCAAGTATATGGAAAGCCATCAATGTCATAACATTTTCAGCATGAAATTTGTACAAGGTCCTTTGTAAACAAAGGGAAGTACACGGAATTTTTAAGAAAACCATGAATTAATGAAATTACATCGCATCAATATAATATTTTGAATAAACTTAGGAGATCATGATATTTTGGGAAAAAGGCAACAAAAATGACGGCGCTTTGCTCGACGATTTAAATCTCGACATTTGTAGTTTGAGTGTGAACGGTTTCTTAAGCATTTCTTTTTAATGTAACAATTCTATTTCTATTAATTACAGAAGGTTTCACACACGAATAAAACCTTCTTCAGCCACGTAAATTTAAAATTTGAAGAAAAAAAAATCATGTTAACAATTTTTAAAGATGGAAGGTAGGTAAATGTTGCTTAATTTGACAAATTTAGTAATAATTCGAAACTGCGGTAATTATAAAATGAAGTAATATTTACAACTTGAGATTCTTTTTGAAAGTTTTACTCTGGTCTTTGTCAGAGAGGCAAAATACATTTCAAAGCTCAAAGGCAACTCTCCCATCTAGGAAAGCAGTGAATCGATTAAAATTGCTCGTTTTGGAGGGAAAATTGATAAATACACACAATAACGAAATGTTATTTACCCACATATATTATGCAGCTTTCTCTGCCTTAGGACCTTCTCTCTGGAATAATTTGCTGTTGAATTGGAGGATTATATCATCACTGGAGACATTCAAATCTAAACTAAATTCTTATATTTTCTAACTAGTACTTTGAAAAGAGTATTGCATAATTGTCACTATGAATATATCACATACGATAAACAAAATAACAACTACTACATGTATAAAAAAAACCCTAAATATTTGATATAATATGCGCTTTCGATACATCAGTAGGTGTTAAATATGATGTATTCTTTTTGTCAGATCTACTCTGCTCTCTGCTGGAGTGGCGAAATACTTTTCAAAGCTCAAAGGCGGAGAGTCTGAGAGTAGGTCTAATATGATTACTATAATATAAAGAAAACAATCCTTCCTTCGATTGCGCGGTGTTCCTATACGGAAACTTGAATCTCTCAACCAAGTTCGAAGGCAGGGAGACAACAAAAAACATGGTGAACTTAAGAGGGAACATATTGAATATCAGATCTAACAAAGAGAAATGTTGCCCCTGATTTGAGGTCTATTTTCTAAAAAAAAAGGAGAGGGGAAGGGAATGGATACAATTTATTGAGGATAATTCTGTTTGTCCGTGGCTGATCTAGGGTACTAATTGATCGCATATTGACGCGAGGTCTTTTATTCAAGCAAAAGTCAGTGTTGGGTGTTTTTCTACTAGACAATCGTTGAAGCTTAGCTAATATTTTTTTTCTTCGAAATGTATGTTCTATTTGACACTTACTTTTTAAAATCCTTGTTATTGTTATTGTGGTTATCTTGTTTTCCCCCATTTATTGTACCAAGGAATGATATGTGAATATGGTGAATATGTTTGTAATTGTACAACCTATAAACCTTATAAATGCATGGAATCGATTAAAACTGTTAATTTGGAAGGGAGAATAATGCACAAAAACGAAGCAATTTTTACTCATGTACATTAAAAAACACAATAATTATTTAAATTATGTAACAAAAAATGATTACTTACAAGAAAAATACTGCCAAATTGTTACTATGAATATTAAAAAATACCATTAACAAAAGAGCAACTATTTTTATTTAAACATTAAATATAAATAATATGTTTCGAAATCACTTTTGTACTATTTTTTGTTCAATTTAAAAGTTCTTGTTTTTGGCAGATTTACCCTGATCTCTGCTGGGGTGGCGAAATACTTTTCAAAGCTCAAAGGCAGAGTATGAGAGTAGATCTAAGATAAATATAATAAAAGAAACAAGGTTTTCTGAACTGCCTGGTGTTCCCTCTCGAAGACTTGAATCTACTAACCATGAACATTAACCATGGACCAAAAACTAAAAAAAAAGATCCCTGTCTTACAAAGAGTTACGACTCATCCCATCAATCTCAAGTATATGGAAAGCCATCAATGTCATAACATTTTCAGCATGAAATTTGTACAAGGTCCTTTGTAAACAAAGGGAAGTACACGGAATTTTTAAGAAAACCATGAATTAATGAAATTACATCGCATCAATATAATATTTTGAATAAACTTAGGAGATCATGATATTTTGGGAAAAAGGCAACAAAAATGACGGCGCTTTGCTCGACGATTTAAATCTCGACATTTGTAGTTTAAGTGTGAACGGTTTCTTAAGCATTTCTTTTTAATGTAACAATTCTATTTCTATTAATTACAGAAGGTTTCACACACGAATAAAACCTTCTTCAGCCACGTAAATTTAAAATTTGAAGAAAAAAAAATCATGTTAACAATTTTTAAAGATGGAAGGTAGGTAAATGTTGCTTAATTTGACAAATTTAGTAATAATTCGAAACTGCGGTAATTATAAAATGAAGTAATATTTACAACTTGAGATTCTTTTTGAAAGTTTTACTCTGGTCTTTGTCAGAGAGGCAAAATACATTTCAAAGCTCAAAGGCAACTCTCCCATCTAGGAAAGCAGTGAATCGATTAAAATTGCTCGTTTTGGAGGGAAAATTGATAAATACACACAATAACGAAATGTTATTTACCCACATATATTATGCAGCTTTCTCTGCCTTAGGACCTTCTCTCTGGAATAATTTGCTGTTGAATTGGAGGATTATATCATCACTGGAGACATTCAAATCTAAACTAAATTCTTATATTTTCTAACTAGTACTTTGAAAAGAGTATTGCATAATTGTCACTATGAATATATCACATACGATAAACAAAATAACAACTACTACATGTATAAAAAAAACCCTAAATATTTGATATAATATGCGCTTTCGATACATCAGTAGGTGTTAAATATGATGTATTCTTTTTGTCAGATCTACTCTGCTCTCTGCTGGAGTGGCGAAATACTTTTCAAAGCTCAAAGGCGGAGAGTCTGAGAGTAGGTCTAATATGATTACTATAATATAAAGAAAACAATCCTTCCTTCGATTGCGCGGTGTTCCTATACGGAAACTTGAATCTCTCAACCAAGTTCGAAGGCAGGGAGACAACAAAAAACATGGTGAACTTAAGAGGGAACATATTGAATATCAGATCTAACAAAGAGAAATGTTGCCCCTGATTTGAGGTCTATTTTCTAAAAAAAAAGGAGAGGGGAAGGGAATGGATACAATTTATTGAGGATAATTCTGTTTGTCCGTGGCTGATCTAGGGTACTAATTGATCGCATATTGACGCGAGGTCTTTTATTCAAGCAAAAGTCAGTGTTGGGTGTTTTTCTACTAGACAATCGTTGAAGCTTAGCTAATATTTTTTTTCTTCGAAATGTATGTTCTATTTGACACTTACTTTTTAAAATCCTTGTTATTGTTATTGTGGTTATCTTGTTTTCCCCCATTTATTGTACCAAGGAATGATATGTGAATATGGTGAATATGTTTGTAATTGTACAACCTATAAACCTTATAAATGCATGGAATCGATTAAAACTGTTAATTTGGAAGGGAGAATAATGCACAAAAACGAAGCAATTTTTACTCATGTACATTAAAAAACACAATAATTATTTAAATTATGTAACAAAAAATGATTACTTACAAGAAAAATACTGCCAAATTGTTACTATGAATATTAAAAAATACCATTAACAAAAGAGCAACTATTTTTATTTAAACATTAAATATAAATAATATGTTTCGAAATCACTTTTGTACTATTTTTTGTTCAATTTAAAAGTTCTTGTTTTTGGCAGATTTACCCTGATCTCTGCTGGGGTGGCGAAATACTTTTCAAAGCTCAAAGGCAGAGTATGAGAGTAGATCTAAGATAAATATAATAAAAGAAACAAGGTTTTCTGAACTGCCTGGTGTTCCCTCTCGAAGACTTGAATCTACTAACCATGAACATTAACCATGGACCTAAAACTAAAAAAAAAGATCCCTGTCTTACAAAGAGTTACGACTCATCCCATCAATCTCAAGTATATGGAAAGCCATCAATGTCATAACATTTTCAGCATGAAATTTGTACAAGGTCCTTTGTAAACAAAGGGAAGTACACGGAATTTTTAAGAAAACCATGAATTAATGAAATTACATCGCATCAATATAATATTTTGAATAAACTTAGGAGATCATGATATTTTGGGAAAAAGGCAACAAAAATGACGGCGCTTTGCTCGACGATTTAAATCTCGACATTTGTAGTTTAAGTGTGAACGGTTTCTTAAGCATTTCTTTTTAATGTAACAATTCTATTTCTATTAATTACAGAAGGTTTCACACACGAATAAAACCTTCTTCAGCCACGTAAATTTAAAATTTGAAGAAAAAAAAATCATGTTAACAATTTTTAAAGATGGAAGGTAGGTAAATGTTGCTTAATTTGACAAATTTAGTAATAATTCGAAACTGCGGTAATTATAAAATGAAGTAATATTTACAACTTGAGATTCTTTTTGAAAGTTTTACTCTGGTCTTTGTCAGAGAGGCAAAATACATTTCAAAGCTCAAAGGCAACTCTCCCATCTAGGAAAGCAGTGAATCGATTAAAATTGCTCGTTTTGGAGGGAAAATTGATAAATACACACAATAACGAAATGTTATTTACCCACATATATTATGCAGCTTTCTCTGCCTTAGGACCTTCTCTCTGGAATAATTTGCTGTTGAATTGGAGGATTATATCATCACTGGAGACATTCAAATCTAAACTAAATTCTTATATTTTCTAACTAGTACTTTGAAAAGAGTATTGCATAATTGTCACTATGAATATATCACATACGATAAACAAAATAACAACTACTACATGTATAAAAAAAACCTAAATATTTGATATAATATGCGCTTTCGATACATCAGTAGGTGTTAAATATGATGTATTCTTTTTGTCAGATCTACTCTGCTCTCTGCTGGAGTGGCGAAATACTTTTCAAAGCTCAAAGGCGGAGAGTCTGAGAGTAGGTCTAATATGATTACTATAATATAAAGAAAACAATCCTTCCTTCGATTGCGCGGTGTTCCTATACGGAAACTTGAATCTCTCAACCAAGTTCGAAGGCAGGGAGACAACAAAAAACATGGTGAACTTAAGAGGGAACATATTGAATATCAGATCTAACAAAGAGAAATGTTGCCCCTGATTTGAGGTCTATTTTCTAAAAAAAAAGGAGAGGGGAAGGGAATGGATACAATTTATTGAGGATAATTCTGTTTGTCCGTGGCTGATCTAGGGTACTAATTGATCGCATATTGACGCGAGGTCTTTTATTCAAGCAAAAGTCAGTGTTGGGTGTTTTTCTACTAGACAATCGTTGAAGCTTAGCTAATATTTTTTTTCTTCGAAATGTATGTTCTATTTGACACTTACTTTTTAAAATCCTTGTTATTGTTATTGTGGTTATCTTGTTTTCCCCCATTTATTGTACCAAGGAATGATATGTGAATATGGTGAATATGTTTGTAATTGTACAACCTATAAACCTTATAAATGCATGGAATCGATTAAAACTGTTAATTTGGAAGGGAGAATAATGCACAAAAACGAAGCAATTTTTACTCATGTACATTAAAAAACACAATAATTATTTAAATTATGTAACAAAAAATGATTACTTACAAGAAAAATACTGCCAAATTGTTACTATGAATATTAAAAAATACCATTAACAAAAGAGCAACTATTTTTATTTAAACATTAAATATAAATAATATGTTTCGAAATCACTTTTGTACTATTATTTGTTCAATTTAAAAGTTCTTGTTTTTGGCAGATTTACCCTGATCTCTGCTGGGGTGGCGAAATACTTTTCAAAGCTCAAAGGCAGAGTATGAGAGTAGATCTAAGATAAATATAATAAAAGAAACAAGGTTTTCTGAACTGCCTGGTGTTCCCTCTCGAAGACTTGAATCTACTAACCATGAACATTAACCATGGACCAAAAACTAAAAAAAAAGATCCCTGTCTTACAAAGAGTTACGACTCATCCCATCAATCTCAAGTATATGGAAAGCCATCAATGTCATAACATTTTCAGCATGAAATTTGTACAAGGTCCTTTGTAAACAAAGGGAAGTACACGGAATTTTTAAGAAAACCATGAATTAATGAAATTACATCGCATCAATATAATATTTTGAATAAACTTAGGAGATCATGATATTTTGGGAAAAAGGCAACAAAAATGACGGCGCTTTGCTCGACGATTTAAATCTCGACATTTGTAGTTTAAGTGTGAACGGTTTCTTAAGCATTTCTTTTTAATGTAACAATTCTATTTCTATTAATTACAGAAGGTTTCACACACGAATAAAACCTTCTTCAGCCACGTAAATTTAAAATTTGAAGAAAAAAAAATCATGTTAACAATTTTTAAAGATGGAAGGTAGGTAAATGTTGCTTAATTTGACAAATTTAGTAATAATTCGAAACTGCGGTAATTATAAAATGAAGTAATATTTACAACTTGAGATTCTTTTTGAAAGTTTTACTCTGGTCTTTGTCAGAGAGGCAAAATACATTTCAAAGCTCAAAGGCAACTCTCCCATCTAGGAAAGCAGTGAATCGATTAAAATTGCTCGTTTTGGAGGGAAAATTGATAAATACACACAATAACGAAATGTTATTTACCCACATATATTATGCAGCTTTCTCTGCCTTAGGACCTTCTCTCTGGAATAATTTGCTGTTGAATTGGAGGATTATATCATCACTGGAGACATTCAAATCTAAACTAAATTCTTATATTTTCTAACTAGTACTTTGAAAAGAGTATTGCATAATTGTCACTATGAATATATCACATACGATAAACAAAATAACAACTACTACATGTATAAAAAAACACCTAAATATTTGATATAATATGCGCTTTCGATACATCAGTAGGTGTTAAATATGATGTATTCTTTTTGTCAGATCTACTCTGCTCTCTGCTGGAGTGGCGAAATACTTTTCAAAGCTCAAAGGCGGAGAGTCTGAGAGTAGGTCTAATATGATTACTATAATATAAAGAAAACAATCCTTCCTTCGATTGCGCGGTGTTCCTATACGGAAACTTGAATCTCTCAACCAAGTTCGAAGGCAGGGAGACAACAAAAAACATGGTGAACTTAAGAGGGAACATATTGAATATCAGATCTAACAAAGAGAAATGTTGCCCCTGATTTTAGGTCTATTTTCTAAAAAAAAAGGAGAGGGGAAGGGAATGGATACAATTTATTGAGGATAATTCTGTTTGTCCGTGGCTGATCTAGGGTACTAATTGATCGCATATTGACGCGAGGTCTTTTATTCAAGCAAAAGTCAGTGTTGGGTGTTTTTCTACTAGACAATCGTTGAAGCTTAGCTAATATTTTTTTTCTTCGAAATGTATGTTCTATTTGACACTTACTTTTTAAAATCCTTGTTATTGTTATTGTGGTTATCTTGTTTTCCCCCATTTATTGTACCAAGGAATGATATGTGAATATGGTGAATATGTTTGTAATTGTACAACCTATAAACCTTATAAATGCATGGAATCGATTAAAACTGTTAATTTGGAAGGGAGAATAATGCACAAAAACGAAGCAATTTTTACTCATGTACATTAAAAAACACAATAATTATTTAAATTATGTAACAAAAAATGATTACTTACAAGAAAAATACTGCCAAATTGTTACTATGAATATTAAAAAATACCATTAACAAAAGAGCAACTATTTTTATTTAAACATTAAATATAAATAATATGTTTCGAAATCACTTTTGTACTATTTTTTGTTCAATTTAAAAGTTCTTGTTTTTGGCAGATCTACCCTGATCTCTGCTGGAGTGGCGAAATACTTTTCAAAGCTCAAAGGCAGAGTATGAGAGTAGATCTAGGATAAATATAATAAAAGAAACAAGGTTTTCTGAACTGCCTGGTGTTCCCTCTCGAAGACTTGAATCTACTAACCATGAACATTAACCATGGACCTAAAACTAAAAAAAAAGATCCCTGTCTTACAAAGAGTTACGACTCATCCCATCAATCTCAAGTATATGGAAAGCCATCAATGTCATAACATTTTCAGCATGAAATTTGTACAAGGTCCTTTGTAAACAAAGGGAAGTACACGGAATTTTTAAGAAAACCATGAATTAATGAAATTACATCGCATCAATATAATATTTTGAATAAACTTAGGAGATCATGATATTTTGGGAAAAAGGCAACAAAAATGACGGCGCTTTGCTCGACGATTTAAATCTCGACATTTGTAGTTTAAGTGTGAACGGTTTCTTAAGCATTTCTTTTTAATGTAACAATTCTATTTCTATTAATTACAGAAGGTTTCACACACGAATAAAACCTTCTTCAGCCACGTAAATTTAAAATTTGAAGAAAAAAAAATCATGTTAACAATTTTTAAAGATGGAAGGTAGGTAAATGTTGCTTAATTTGACAAATTTAGTAATAATTCGAAACTGCGGTAATTATAAAATGAAGTAATATTTACAACTTGAGATTCTTTTTGAAAGTTTTACTCTGGTCTTTGTCAGAGAGGCAAAATACATTTCAAAGCTCAAAGGCAACTCTCCCATCTAGGAAAGCAGTGAATCGATTAAAATTGCTCGTTTTGGAGGGAAAATTGATAAATACACACAATAACGAAATGTTATTTACCCACATATATTATGCAGCTTTCTCTGCCTTAGGACCTTCTCTCTGGAATAATTTGCTGTTGAATTGGAGGATTATATCATCACTGGAGACATTCAAATCTAAACTAAATTCTTATATTTTCTAACTAGTACTTTGAAAAGAGTATTGCATAATTGTCACTATGAATATATCACATACGATAAACAAAATAACAACTACTACATGTATAAAAAAAAACCTAAATATTTGATATAATATGCGCTTTCGATACATCAGTAGGTGTTAAATATGATGTATTCTTTTTGTCAGATCTACTCTGCTCTCTGCTGGAGTGGCGAAATACTTTTCAAAGCTCAAAGGCGGAGAGTCTGAGAGTAGGTCTAATATGATTACTATAATATAAAGAAAACAATCCTTCCTTCGATTGCGCGGTGTTCCTATACGGAAACTTGAATCTCTCAACCAAGTTCGAAGGCAGGGAGACAACAAAAAACATGGTGAACTTAAGAGGGAACATATTGAATATCAGATCTAACAAAGAGAAATGTTGCCCCTGATTTTAGGTCTATTTTCTAAAAAAAAAGGAGAGGGGAAGGGAATGGATACAATTTATTGAGGATAATTCTGTTTGTCCGTGGCTGATCTAGGGTACTAATTGATCGCATATTGACGCGAGGTCTTTTATTCAAGCAAAAGTCAGTGTTGGGTGTTTTTCTACTAGACAATCGTTGAAGCTTAGCTAATATTTTTTTTCTTCGAAATGTATGTTCTATTTGACACTTACTTTTTAAAATCCTTGTTATTGTTATTGTGGTTATCTTGTTTTCCCCCATTTATTGTACCAAGGAATGATATGTGAATATGGTGAATATGTTTGTAATTGTACAACCTATAAACCTTATAAATGCATGGAATCGATTAAAACTGTTAATTTGGAAGGGAGAATAATGCACAAAAACGAAGCAATTTTTACTCATGTACATTAAAAACACAATAATTATTTAAATTATGTAACAAAAATGATTACTTACAAGAATAATACTGCCAAAT
The DNA here is from genome assembly GCF_037042905.1 of Lytechinus pictus. Lineage (NCBI taxonomy): Eukaryota > Metazoa > Echinodermata > Echinoidea > Temnopleuroida > Toxopneustidae > Lytechinus > Lytechinus pictus. The sequence continues at coordinate 26,386,393 of NC_087253.1, read as the reverse complement.
TGTTACTATGAATATAAAAAATACCATAAAACAAAATACCAACTATTTTTATTTAAACATCAAATATAAATAATATTTTTCGAATATGATATTGATTAATTTTTGGTTCAATTTAAAGTTCTTTTTTTGGCAGATTTACCCTGATCTCTGCTGGGGTGGCGAAATACTTATCAAAGCTCAAAGGCAGAGTATGAGAGTAGATCTAAGATAAATATAATAAAAGAAACAAGCTTTTCTTACTTGCCTGGTGTTCCCTCTCGAAGACTTGAATCTACTAACCATGAACAGTTACCATGAACCTAAAACTAAAAAAAATCGGATCCCTGCCTTACAAAGAGTTACCATTGATCCCATCAATCTCAAGTATATGGAAAGCCATCAATGTCATAACATTTTCAGCATGAAATTTGTAAAAGGTCCTTTGTAAACAAAGGAAAGCACACGGAATTTTTAAGAAAACCATGAATGTATGAAATTACATCGCATCTATATAATATTTTGAACAAACTTAGGAGATCAAGATATTTTTGGAAAACGAAACAAAAATGACGGCGCTTCGCTCGCCGATTTAAATCTCGACATTCGTCGTTTAAGTGTCTTAAGCATTTCTTTATAATCATTAACATAATTATATTTCTATTAATTACAGAAGGCTTCACACATGAACAAAACCTTCTTCCGCCACGTAAATTTAAAGTTTGAAGAAAAAAATTCATGTTAACAATTTTTGAAAGATGGAAGGTAGGTAAATGTTGCTTAATTTGACAAATTTAGTAATAATTCGAAACTGCGGTAATTATAAAATGAAGTAATATTTACAACTTGAGATTCTTTGTGAAAGTTCTACTCTGGTCTTTGTCAGAGAGGCAAAATACATTTCAAAGCTCAAAGGCAACTCTCCCATCTAAGAAAGCAGTGAATCGATTAAAATTGCTCGTTTTGGAGGGAAAAATTGATGAATGCACACAATAACGAAATAATATTTACCCACATATATTATGCAGCTTTCTCTGCCTTAGGACCTTCTCTCTGGAATAATTTGCTGTTGAATTGGAGGATTATATCATCACTGGAGACATTCAAATCTTAACTAAATTCTTATCTTTTCTAACAGTATTAGTTATTGACGCTCATTCGAACTCTCTCATTCTTTCTTTTGTTGCGTGCCTCGGAATATAATATTTCTATAATAGACGGCGCTATATAAATGCCTATTATTACTATTACTATTATTATCATTATCATCATTATAGTTATTATTATTACGAATAAAAAATGCAATGTTTCTTTAAAAACATACAAGAAGTGTATTGGCGTATTATCATAATTTTTGTTCTTCTGTATTCCTCATAAGAGGGACTTTTTTGTTCATATGCTATTTATAATCGTTATAGACATATTGTCATTATGAATGTATCAACTACCTTTAAACTACATACAAACTACTTTTTTAAGTTCATATCAATACTATTTTTGTCAGATTAACTCTGTTCTTTGCTGAGGTGGCAAAATACTTTTCAAAGTTCGAAGGCAGGGAGACAACAGCAAACATGATGTGAGCTGAGGAGAGAAAATATTGAATATCAGATCTAGCAAAGAGAAATGCTGCCCTTTATTTGAGATTTATTTGTGTAAAAACAGGAGAGGGAAGGGAATGGATAAAATTCTTTGAGGATAATTATGTCAGTCCGTCGCTGTATAGGGTTCTGATTGATCACATGACGCGAGGTCTTTTATTCAGGTAAAAGTCAGTGTTGTGTGTTTTTATGCTAGATAGTCTGTGATGGCTGGCTAATCTTAATCTTTTTTTCTTTGAAATGTGTGTTCTTCTTGTCATTTACTTTTTTAAATGTTCGTTATTATTATTGCGGTTATTACCTTTTTTTCCCCATTTATTATACAAATGAATGATATGTAAATATTGTGATAGTAAAACCAATAAAACTCATAAATGCATGGGATCGATTAAAATTGCTAATTTTGGAGGGGCGCGGAATGATAAATACACAAAAACGAAGCAATTTTTACATGTGTACATTGAAAAAGGCAATAAGTATTCCGATTATTTAAACAATATTAATTACAATGAAAAAATTGCCAAATTGTCACTATGAATATATCAAATCCATAAACAAAATACAGACTACTTTTTAAAAAACAGTTAATATTTCATATATATTTCGATTTCTCAATTGCTTAATATAATACAGTCTCTTGTTGTCAAATATACTCTGCTCTAGCTGCCGGGGTGGCGAAATACTTTTCAAAGCTCAAAGGCAGAGAATCTGAGAGTAGGTCTACTATGATTATAATTACAAAAGCAGAATTGAACGTCGTTCCCTTACGGAGATTTGAATTTATTAAACATGAACAGTAACCATGGACCTAAAACTCAAAAGATCGGATCCCTGTCTTACAAAGAGTTACAACTGATCCCATCAATCTCAAGTATATGGAAATCCGTCGATGTCATAACATTTTCAGCATGAAATTTGCACAAGGTCCTTTGTTAACAAAGGGAATCTATGAAAACACATATTTATATAATATTTTGAGCAAACAGGAGATCGTGATATTTTTGGAAAAGGGTACAAAAATGACGGCGCTTTGCTCGTCCATTTAAAGCGCGGCATTCGTTGTTAAAGTGTGAACGGTGTCTTAAGCATTTCTTTTTAATGTAACATAACTCTATTTCTATTAATTACAAAAAGCTTCACGCACGAAGAAAATCTCCTTCAGCCACGTAAATTAAAACTTTGAAGAAAAAGATTTCATGTTAACAATTTTTAAAGATGGAAGTTAGGTAAATGTTGCTTAAAATGATAAATTTAGTAATAATTCGAAACTGCGGTAATTATAAAATGAAGTAATATTTACAATTTGAGATTCTTTTTGAAAGATTTACTCTGGTCATTGCCAGAGGGGTGAAATACATTTTAAAGCTCAAAGGCAGAGTTCAGCAATCGATCTACAACCAGCTCTCTCTCTCTCGTTTCAGTTCCTCCGCTGTTCGGAGATCGGCAGGTATCACTGCAAAAGTTGAGTTAATGAGTCTGGTAAATGTCAAGTCCAGGGGGATTGAAAGACAGGCAGGTTACTGAGAGTTGACAGGTTTAAGGGACAAGAAAAGGACATGCAGCTTAAAGATGAAGTGCAGTGTAGCTTTTAGGATCAAGGAATTTAGCGGGTGAGGGAGGGAAGCATCATAGGGTAGTAGGATGGCTGCTGTGAGTTGCCAGGGATTGCTGGTATTGAAGGAGGTTGTTGAGGAAGGGAAATCCTTTAGGAGATTCCTTATCTTGTCCAAGAGAGTGTTGCGTAGGTGGAGGGTACGTGGGCATTTGGCAAGGATATGCTCTGTAGTGTCCTCTTCAAGTTTACACAGGGCACAAGTTGGGTCTGTTTTCTTCCCAATTTTGCAGAGCCTGGACTGGGTAAGGTATGTTGATGTAAGGAGTTGTGCTCTCACAGTCAAGGCTTGTCTGATAATGGAAGAGGGAGGGTCCTTGGGGTAAAGCTCCAAAGGATCAGTGAAGGACCTCAGTGTCCAGCAGACAAGAGAAGGCTTGGAAGCGGCTCCCTGTAACATCTGAGCTTGGACATGATCGTTGATGGCCTTATTGATGGTGGGCTTCCAAGCTCGATATGGGATGGGGTTGACAAGCAGGTCTTCAAGTGGTGGTATCCCATATTTCTGTAGAATACACCTGAGGGTCTTGATTGTTTGGGTGTTGGCATGCAGTGCTAGAAGGAAGGTTCCATACTCAAACCTGGTCTGATCTAGGTTAAGAAGTTGTCCTAAGAGCAGAAGCTTTTCATAATCTATTCTAGCACTGATGGGAAGAAGACCAGTTAACAAGAAGACACATTCGTTAGCCGCAGTATTGGGAATCCCAAGGACTCTCTTGAAAAGATGGTTCTGAGCCTTGTCCAGCTTATACTCCATAGCTTTGGTGAAGTGAAGAATTGCTGTACCGTACAGCATTCTTGGGATGCAGTACACGTTCCAAAGGTGAGAAGACAGTGTTGGAACCAATCCCAGAGTATGAGCACCCGTGCCATGGAGGGCATAAAATGTCTTAAGACCTCTCGAGATGAAGGAAACAAATGTTGAATATCACATATCAGCTCTAGCATCTAAAAAAGCAGTGAATCGATTAAAATTGCTCATTTTGGAGGGAAAATTGATAAATACACACAATAACGAATTAATATTTACCACATATATTATACAGCTTTCTCTGCCTAAGCAGGAATAATCTACTGTTCATGGTTAATAGGTTCAAGTCTCCGTAGGGGAACGGCGTTCAACTCTGTTTTTTTGTAATTATAATCAAATTAGATCTACTCTCAAACTCTCTGCCTTTGAGCTTTGAAAAAAAATTCGCCACTCCGGCAGAGGGCAGAGCAAATCTGACAAAAAGAGAATAAAATATTTACTATTTTAAACGTAAGAGTTCGAAAATTATAACAAAATAGGAGTTGGTATTTTGTTTATGGTATGTGACGTATTAATAGTGACAATTTAGCAATATTTTTCTTGTAAGTAATAATCGTTGTTTAAAAATTTGAAATACTAATTGCCTTTTTTAATGTACACGGGTAAAAATTGCTTCGTTTTTGTGCATTTATCATTTTCCTCCCTCTAAAATGAGCAATTTTAATCGATTACATGCATTTATGAGTTATATAAGAGGGACTTTATTTGTTCATCTGATATTTATGTTCGTTATAGACATATTGTCATTATGAATGTATCAACTACCTTTAAACTAAAAACAAACTACTTTTTTTTAAAGTTCATATTAATACTCTTTTTGTCAGATTTACTCCGTTCTTTGCTGAGGTGGCAAAATACTTTTCAAAGTTCGAAGGCAAGGAGACACCACAAAAAAAAGGTGTGAGCTTAGGAGGGAAAATATTGAATATCAGATCTAGCAAAGAGAAATGTTGCCCCTGATTTGAGGTCTATTTTTGAAAAAAACGGGAGAGGGAATGGATAAAATTTATTGAGGATAATTCTGTTAGTCCGTCGCTGATCTAGGGTACTGATTAATCACATGTTGGCGTGAGGTCTTTTATTTTATAAGTCAAAGTCAGTGTTGGGTGTATTTCTGCTAGATAGTCTGAGTGTGATGGGTGGCTAATCATTTTTTTTTTCTTCGAAATGTATGTTCTTCTTGTCACTTACTTTTTTAAATGTTATTATCAATGAGGTCATTACCTTGTTTTTCCCCATTTATTGTACCAATAAATGATATGTAAATATTGTGATTGTAAAACCAATAAAACTCATAAATGCATGGAATCGATTAAAACTGCTGATTTTTGGAGGAAGGCAAATAATAAATGCACAAAAACGAAGCAATTTTACCCATGTACATTGAAAAATGCAAACATTAATCAAATTTTTAACAAAATTTATTATTTACACCAAAAAATATGTCAGATTGTCACTTTGAATACATTAAATATCATTTAACAGAATACCAACTGTTTTCTTTAATATCTAATATTATGAATATTTTTCGAATACACTCCTGATGTGGAAATTGAATTGTTGGTCTTTTTGTCAGATCTACTCTGCTCTCTGCCGGGGTGGCGAAATATTTTTCAAAGCTCAAAGGCAGAGAGTCTGAGAGTAGGTCTATTATGATTGTAATTACAAAAGCAGAATTGAACGGCATTCCCTTACGGAGACTTGAATCTTTAAACCATGAACAGTAAACCATGGACCTAAAACTCAAAAGATCGGATCCCTGTCTTACAAAGAATTACCACTGATCCCATTAATCTCAAGTATATGGAAAGCCATCAATGTCATAATATTTTCAGCATGAAATTTTCGCAGGATCCCTTGTAAACAAAGGAAAGCACACGGAGTTTTTAAGAAAACCATGAATGTATGAAATTACATCGCATCTATATAATATTTTGAACAAACTTAGGAGATCAAGATATTTTTGGAAGCGAAACAAAAATGACGGCGCTTCGTTCGCCAATTTAAATCTCGACATTCATCTTTTAAGTGTGAACGGTGTCTTAAGCATTTCTTTTTAATGTAACATAACTTTATTTCTATTAATTACAGAAGGCATCACACACGAATAAAACCTTCAGCCACGTAAATGTAAAATTTGAAGAAAAAAATTCATGTTAACAATTTTTAAAGATGTAAGTTGGGTAAATGTTGCTTAAAATGATAAATTTAGTAATAATTCATAACTGCGGTAATTATAAAATGAAGTAATATTCACAACTTGATATTCTATTTGAAAGATTTACTCTGGTCTTTGTTAGAGAGGCAAATTACATTTCAAAGCGCATAGGCAGCCCTCGCATCTAGAAAAGCAGTGAATCGATTAAAATTGCTCGTTTTGGAGGGAAAAATTGATGAATACACACAATAACGAAATAATATTTACCCACATATTTTGAGCAGCTTTCTCTGCCTTAGGACCTTCTCTCTGGAATAATTTGCTGTTGAATTGGAGGATTATATCATCACTGGAGACATTCAAAGCTAAACTAAATTCTTATCTTTTCTAACTTGTACTTTGAAAAAGAGTATTGCATAATTGTCACTATGAATATATCACATACGATAAACAAAATAACAACTACTACATGTATAAAAAAAACCCTAAATATTTGATATAATATGCGCTTTCGATACATCAGTAGGTGTTAAATATGATGTATTCTTTTTGCCAGATTTACTCTGCTCTCTGCTGGAGTGGCGAAATACTTTTCAAAGCTCTAAGGCAGAGTCCGAGAGTAGAATAATATGATTACAGTAATATAAAGAAAACAATCCTTCCATGGATTGCGTGGTGTTCCCTTGCGGAAACTTGAATCTATCAACCAAGTTCGAAGGCAGGGAGACAACAAAAAACATGGTGAGCTTAAGAGGGAACATATTGAATATCAGATCTAACAAAGAGAAATGTTGCCCCTGATTTGAGGTCTATTTTCTAAAAAAAAAACAGGAGAGGGGAAGGGAATGGATAAAATATATTGAGGATAATTATGTCAGTCCGTGGCTGATCTAGGGTACTATTTGATCGCATGTTGACGTGAGGTCTTTTATTCAAGTAAAATTCAGTGTTGGGTGTTTTTCTGCTAGACAATCGTTGAAGCCTGGCTAATATTTGTTTTCTTCGAAATGTATGTTCTATTTGACACTTACTTTTTTAAATCCTTGTTATTGTTATTGTGGTTATTACCTTGTTTTCCCATTTATTGTACCAAGGAATGATATGTAAATATGGTGATTATGTTTGTGATTGTACAACCAATAAACCTTATAAATGCATGGAATCGATTAAAACTGTTAATTTGGAAGGGAGAATAATGCACAAAAACGAAGCAATTTTTACCCGTGTACATTTAAAAACACAATAATTATTTAGATTATGTAAAAAAAAATTATTTACAAGAAAAATATGCCAAATTGTTACTATGAATATATAAAATACCATAAACAAAATACCAACTATTTTTATTTGAAAAATCATATATTCATTATTCTTTTCGAGCTTTATGAATATGTTGTAATTTTGTTCAAATTGTGTTCTTTTTGACAGATTTACTCCACTTTCTGCTGGGGTGGCGAAATACTTTTCAAAGCTCAAAGGCAGATAGTCAGAGAGTAGGTCTAAGATAAATATAATAAAAGAAACAAGGTTTCCTGAATTGCATGGTGTTCCCTCTCGAAGACTTGAATCTACTAACCATGAACAGTAACCATGAACCTAAAACTCAAAAGATCGGATCCCTGTCTTACTAAGAATTACAACTGATCCCATCAATCTCAAGTATAATGGAAATCCATCAATGTCATCATCATCATCATCATCGTAGGGAAGAAGTAGGTGGTCCTGTAGTACTATACCGATCATTCCATCGAGATTACTTAACTGGTCTTTAAAAACAACTAAACGTGTGTGGAGAGCGTACATTAAGAATTTCGTGCATGCAGGACCAATGCCAGTTTGTCCAGTCTAGTTTTGAAAATGTTTAAAGTGGATGCCGAGATTACAAAAGAAGGAAGACTGTTCCAGGAGTCAATCACTCACTGACTAAAACTGTTTTTCCTTTGCGATGAGATGCTTCTATATTCGTACAGCTTCATGTGATGACCTCAGTGCTACTTTGGACGGCAGGTGTAAAGAAGAGATCTGGATCCAAGTCTACCAGTCCATTCATAATTCTATAAACTTCAATCAAATCACCTCTCATTCTTCTGTAATGTAGAGCGAACATGTTGAGCTCTTTCAGCCTTGTTTACTATAGACTTCAAACATATCACCTTTTCGAAGTCTCTTCTTGTATAATTTTTGTTCAATTTAAAGTCTTTTCTTGGCAGATTTATGTCACAGCCGCCGTGGCGAGCGGACGTGTTTACGTTTCGCTCCGGTTTAACGTTTCGAACTAAGTTATAGTGTGCTATGTACTTTTCCGTTTTTGTATTTGTTTGAAGCTACATTTCAAATAATCATGCAGCGTGTAAGGAGAGAATGTTCAGTTCGTGTAGAGTTCCAGAAGGAAGTGTTTTTGTGTTTTTAAAGAAAAATGTAGTAAAGATTGAGGAACATTTGACGGCGGTGCAAAGCTTGCCCGGTGGGAAGCTTTATGATGTTACGTTCAAAACTGTTGCTTTGAGGAGGGAATTCCAAAGTGTTTTGGAGAGAGAAAAGGAATGCACAGTATCAGCTTACTGCGAGGACACGAAGATAATAACCATTTTACACGTTCCCTTTGAGGCGAACGATAGTACCGTGAGGTACATATTGAGCTGGTTCGGAAAAGTACTGGATGGGCGGATGCTCGCTTATCGGGAGTTCCCGAACATTTTTAACGGGACGAGACAATACAAGATGAAACTTGAAAAGGACATCCCATCTTCCTTAATGATATAAGGGCGGGATTGCTGGGTGAGGTATGACGGGCAGCCAAGAACCTGTCTAAAATGTAAAAAGGCTGGCCACGAGGCAAAGGACTGCACCGTCACCAGGTGTTACAGGTGCGATAGAGAGGGGCATATTGCTCAGAACTGCAAGGAGGAAATGAAGTGTACCATATGTGGCGAGGAGGGGCACGGTTTTCGAGCCTGCCCAGTTTCATTTGCAGCAATAAAGGCTCAAAATTTCATCAGCATGGGCAAGTGTGAAGGAAAGAGATAGTGAGAAAGTCGAAAAGAAGGAAGAAAAATTGGAGATGGAGTAGAGAAGAAGGATGAAGACAAAGCAGTTGCTCATAAGGAAGTAAAGGAGAAGGAAGAGGAAAAGGAGGACCCCGACCAACCATCGACCTCTGGAGAAGGGACCCGGGACCCCAATTCCAGTAAGAGAGAATCGTCTGCTAGTGTCAATGGAGAAATCGAGCCGGAAGATCAAACTTGTCAGAAGTCCATCTTTGATGATGACAGCTCAGGTGAATCTAGTGACGAAATGAATACGGAAATGTCATGGGCAGAAGAGACGGCTGGCGGTGAAGGTAAGCGGAGCCCCGTGTATATATCTCCTAGTCCGCTTTTTGACGCCCGGGAAACCAAGAAAAGACGCCCTGGACGTAGAGGAATTAAAAGACAGTCGACGTCGCTTTCTCCAAAGAGAAACTAGAAAATAACTACGGTTTAAGTGTCCCCTTTATGCTTTTTGGTGCCCTTCCATCTTAAATCAATGACATTTAATAAATTACCAACATCTATGATAACCCTAAATGTCCGTGGTCTACGTGACAAGGCTAAACTTAGAAACTTGATTTCTTGGTTACACATTTTTAAGCTTGATATTATGCAGGAAACATATTTGTCAAGTCCTGACTATGTACTGTTCAAGTCTTTATGGAAAGGACCGATTTTCTTTTTTCCGTCTCTGTCCTCCCATTCGACGGGAGTGGCAATAGCTTTTTCATCGATTTTAGCATCCAAGGTTAACATTTCTCAAGTCCGTATTGATCATGAGGGGCGGTTTGTATCAGTCCTTTGTTCTACCAATAACTTTTCATTTCGAGTTTGTAATATTTACGCCCCAAACGATCCAAAAGATAGAGTTTCTCTTTTCCAGAATTTGTATAACTTAACCAGGGGCAATATTCCTATTATTATTGGTGGTGATTTTAATTGTATTTTGTATGAAGCTGATAGGTCCCAGGGTTCGACAAATACTTCAATTTTTGTCGGACGTAAAGAGCTAAAAGCTTTTTTATCATCCGCTTCTTTGAGTGATTCTTGGTTACGCCTTAATGATTTTGTAGACAGCCATACGTGGAAACATTCGGGTAACAAACAAAGTTCGAGGCTGGACCGGATTTATGTTCACAAAAGTTTTGATGTTCTAGAATCAAGGATATTGCCCTTCCATTTTTCAGATCACGATGCGGTTAAAATAATTATGAATATACCGGCCATGTCATATAAAACAAAATCTTATTGGAAATTCAATGTCCAGTTATGTTCTGATGATTTATTTTGTCGTGATTTCAGGGTGCAATATAACTTGTGGAGGACACTCCAACCCGGTTTTGAATCGATTACCTTATGGTGGGAGAATATAAAAGTAAGAATAAAAGAGCTTTCAATTTGCCACGGGGTAAGAAGAGCCAAGGAAAGACGAAGTCGATTGCATCAATTGCAACGGGCGTGTAACACTGAAAATAAAGAGGTGGTGTTAGGGATATTAAGAGAAGAGAATCGTGGGGCATTTATCAGGGCCAGGGGCAAAATTTTGGATGACGGCGAACGCCCAGGGGGATACTTCCATAGAATGGAGAAGGAGAAAATGGATGATAGACGAATTAAAGTAGAAATATATTGAAAATCGTAAAAATGGAGAATCATATATCAAATTAAAGGATAAAATAAGGAGAACACGGTGGTGTAAATCATTTATCATGGAGACCGATGGAACCCAGTTAATTGATAGTTTAAAGTTCTCTCTCTGAATGCTTCAAACACGCAGAATTACGTCCGCGAAATTGGGGATTTTTTATGATGTCACTTTCTGTACGAGAGGCGTGATTGGCTCTCCAACGTGAAGCTCAACTTGCATGCAAAACCTGTTGCGAGGGTACGTTTTCTCCACATTGTCACTGAATACTTCGATCCCGAAATGAAAGAAAACCCATAATTTTATCTAGATTTGGATTTTCAAATTGATGATTATGAAGATGAGGAGAATGATGATGAAGTTTCTAGCTATAGAAAAACAAAGTGACGTGGATAGAGGTATACATTAGGGGAATTACGCCGGTAATTATGATACAATTCAACATGCATGCCGATTCGCTACCAACACATGCAGCTGATAGCTGCTCCGCGGGTCAAATCCATGAAAATGAATTCCATCACGACCACATCCAGACAGAGTCTCTTTCTTCTATCAACAACATAATGAGAATGAACATAATGATATAACTGTACTTACAAACAAGTGAATATATCCGAACCTATAGGCTGAAGATAAATCAACTCAAAGAATAACAGCAGACGATATGCACCGACGATGAATTTCACGTGGCTGGAATAGATTGTCACTCATTCTGTTAGATAAAATTTATATCTCATTCTTTTGACTAAATTACGAAACTCGGAGAATTAGTATTCTACATAAAAATTAAGTAACACCTGGTACTATTTTTTGAATTACGATAAAACCTTTTTGAAGCAAAGAAAATGAGGTAAATTAAAATTAGATATAAAAGATCATCGGCCTAGCTCGCATTCGATTGTAAACAATCAGCAAGGTGAGCTCATAGAGTTGGATAAAGCTACGTACGCTTTATCCCACTCTATGTGCGAGCAAGCCACTGAACTGAAAATACGTATTTTCAGTTCAGTGGAGCAAGCTGGCCATGTGCTTTTGATTGTTTGTTTACAAATCGCATGCGGCTAATAAGTGGATGATCCTTTATATCTTATTTTAATTTACCTCAATTTCTTTGCTTCAAAAATATTTTATCGTAATTCAAAAAATAGAAATAGGTGTTACTTAATTTTTATGTAGAATACTAATTCTCCGAGTTTCGTAATTTAGTCAAAATAATGAGATATAAATTTTATCTAACAGAACAAGTGACAATCTATTCCAGCCACGTGAAATTCATCGTCGGTGCATCTCGTCTGCTGCTATTCCTGGAGTTGATTTACCTTCAGCCTAGGTTCGGATATATTCACTTATTTGTAAGTACAGTTATTTTATTATTTTCCTTCCCATTATGTTGTTGATAGAGGAAAGATACTCTGTCTGGATGTGGTCATGCTGCATGGAATTCATTTTCATGGATTTGACCCGCGGTGCAGCTAGCAGCTGTATGCGTTGGTGGCGAATCGGCTTGCAAGTTGAATAGTCCTACTCATCATCACCGGCGTAATTCCCTTTATTTACCACCATCCACGTCACTTTGTTTTTCTAGAGTTAGAAACTTTATCATCATTCTCTTCATCTTCATATTAATCATCAATTTGAAAATCCAAATCTAGATAAACTTCTGGGTTTTCTTTCATTTCATGATTGAAGTGTTCAGTGTCAGTGTGGAGAAAACGTACCCTCACAGGTTTTGCATGCAAGTGGAGCTTGACGTGGGGGAGCCAATCACGCCTCTCGTACAGACAGTGACGTCATCAAATTCGAGTCAATTCAGAGACCGATGCGAGGCATATTTCGGAGAGGCATTTTTAGCGCTTTTTAATTGGCGATTTCCACCTTGTGTATTATTTTCGTTTTTTTTGAATGACCTAATGGTAATCCTCACATCATTACCTTTCCACTGATATATAATAAGGCCATATTCATAATCAATATATTTCTCCTTTAAAGAAATACGGGATCATCAAGACAGAATTGTTTCTGGTGAAGTTATTTCAGTTTTTGATGAATTTTATTCTACATTGTATGCAAATGATGTTAGAATTGATCATACAGTTCAAGATACTTTTCTCGATTGTTTATATACTGTCATAGATGTAGAAAAATCGGAAGCTTTAAATAAACCTTTTGATATTAATGAGCTTAAAGAAGCCGTAGCCTGCATGGCTAAAAATAAGTCACCAGGCATAGATGGTATACCAGTTGAATTCTATCAACAATTTTTGGATATTATTGCTGAAGATTTGTTAGCTGTCTATCACGAAATTTATAGGAGCGGGAGTATGTCAGAGTCTCAAAAGACCGCTATAATTACTTTGTTGCCCATAAAGGGCGATCCACTGGACCCCGCCAACCGGCGACCAATAAGCTTGTTGACTGTTGATTATAAGATCATTACAAATATATTACAGTTAAGAGTGTTTCGTGTAATGCCTGATATTATTGATGAACACCAAACTTGTTCTGTTCCTGGGCGTTCTATTCACTCTAATTTATGTTTGTTAAGAGATATCATAGATTGTTCTAAACTTCGTAACAATTGCTGTGCTTTAATTTCCATGGATCAGCACAAAGCTTTTGATAAGGTAAATTGGGATTTTATGCTAAGGGTCTTGGAAAAGTTAAATTTCGGCCCTTATCTTATTCAGTGGGTACGAATCCTTTACACGGATATCAAAAGACGTCTTTTTATCAATAATGTGTTTAGTAAAGATGTGTTAATTTATAGGGGAGTAAGGCAAGGTTGTCCTTTATCTCCTCTACTCTATGTTTTATTTATTGAACCACTTGGACGATTCATTAGATTAAATAAAAGTATAATTGGATATCATGTTCCTGGAGGGAGTGGTAGATCAGTCAAGTTTTTACAGTATGCGGACGATGCCACGTGTATTGCTATACGTCACAGACCGATGTCGAGCATTTCTTTAGATCGTTTTCCCTTTTTGAAAGAGCTACTGGTGCTTCGTTAAATTTAAACAAGACACAAGGTCTGAAGCTAGGTGTTTTTTTAGGCCGGAAGTTAAAGGGAAATATCGACTGGAGGGAAGATAAACTTATCATTAATGGAATCCCCTTCGGTTCGCAGAATAGTATTAATGATTATTTAAAAGATTTGTATGAAAAAGCAAAAAGGAAAATCCGATGGTGGTCATCGCGCCATCTGACTTTAGTTGGAAAGGTTTCCATTGTCAATTCATGTATATATTCATTGTTTTATTACCTGTGACGGGTTTATTTCTTAAGTGAAATTTTATGTACGGATCTGCAAAAAGTCGTTTTCTCATTTTTATGGGATGGGAAGACAGAACTAGTATCGAGAAAAACATAAATGTTACCAAAACTAAAGGGGGTCTTGGTTTGGATGATTTTATTATGAAGACAAAGGCTTCGTTTGTTCTTTTTTTGATCCCTCACTTATCAGGTGAAGATACGGAATCATGTAACTATAAGTTTCTGCGCTACTTTTTGTCGTGTAAGTTACGAATCATGTTTCCACAGTTTCATTCCAATTTAGTTCCTTCTTGCGACAAGATTTCACGGTCTTACAGCAAGGGGTATGAACTGATATCGTATTTATACAGTCGTAAGCATGATTTTGTTACCACTTGTAAAACACTAAAGGATGTTATTTCTTTGTTAACAATAGATTTTGTTCCAAAATGTAGGGTTAAGGATCCAAGTTGGGAATGGGACAGTGTTTGGAAAATGAGTAATAATCGTCAGCTATGCAATAAATTAAGATCATTTTGTTGGAAGGTGTCCCATGGGGGCGTTGGGAGTTGGTGAGAAACTTCTCAAATGGGGAGTGACAAATGGGAAATGCCCATTTTGTAGGAAACTAGAAAATATATCTCATGTGTTCTGGGAATGTAAGTCTTTGAGTAAAATTCTTGACTGGGTCGACGATTTTGCAAATCGTCATTTAGGTTTTGATCACGCATTTATTAAATCATTGTTTGTTTATGGATTCCCTAATTCAAATTTGAATGTGGTCACTTGGCCTCTAACCTGGTTTGTTTTTACCGTTATAAAAAGTGCTATTTGGGCTAAGCGATGCGGGTTTTTGTTTTCGAAGGAAAGAATAACAGATGACGGGTTAATTTTGAGAATTAAAAATGAGATAAGAGTAAGAATAGAGATAGATTTTAACAGAGTAACTAGGAGACAGTTTGAAAAGCTGTGGGTAAAAGGGTCAAGATTATGTTCAATAGAAGGGGATAAAGTTAGAATATACTTTGTGTGAGTTATCATGACCTCACAATATGTTTTTATGGCATCTCAGAAATTGCAAGAATGTCACATAATTGGCTGAATGGCCCATTATCCTTGGCAGTCCTGGCCGGGGCTTTGGTTTTAAAGGGAAAGAAATAAATTTTAGAGAATGGCAAGTTTGCAAGCCTTGATTCATAAGCGGGTATTTTAAAGGGAGTGAGTAGATCGCATGGCTTAGAGTAACGGTGGGGGGGGGGGGGGTCGTTGAATTAGGCTTTGTACAAAAGTGCTAACTAGTTACCGAGGTGGTTTTACACTTGACTGTTTACTTTTGTTGATGTTCTTAGTTAAAGTTTTCTGTTATGTATAAGTGTTTTGGAGTGTAGTATTTTACTGAATGCATGGTATGTATTTTACATGTACTGAGTGTATGTAAATATTGTATATATGTTGATATTTTGATGAATAAAATTATTGAAAGAAAAAAAAAAATCTACATTTAACCTGTGCTGGAGTGGCGAAAGTTTTTCAAAGCTCATAAGCATCGGGTTTAATAGCAGATCTAATATTACTTTGAAAGGTAGTTCAAACACTGACTACCGGCTACGAGTGGTCTTATGCGCTGGACTACGCCAAGAAAGTCCGGGGTTCGAATCCCGGGACGATCCTTGACCATGACATTTTTGTGGAGCGTTGTGGCTGAGTGGATTAGTCTCCGGACTTTGAAACAGAGAGTCATGGGTTCGAATCCCAGCCATGGCGTAATTTCCTTCGGCAAGAAATTCATCCACATTGTGCTGCACTCAACCCAGGTGAGGTGAATGGGTACCTGGCAGGAATTTATTCCTTGAAATGCGTGTGCGCTGTAATCTTAGTAATTACGGCTGCCAAGCTACAACTGGGGTAATGATATCCAAGTCCTTTGGAAGCGCATAGAGACATTATTCATAATTGTGATATGCACTATTCAAGAACTGTGTATTATTATTATTATTATCATTTTTTAAAAAATAAACATTGCTTTTTTACCTTGCATCAAATAAATTGAAATACATTATGCATTATTAATACCAACGTTTGCACGTGTAAAAAAAGAAGAAAAAAAATAGGGGTCAAGTGAGCTATGGTCACAAAAGTTCTTATGAACGCTGCGTTTGAACGAATCTCGGCGTTCGTACGAAATCTGAAGTTCGTAGACATTCGTTGATAGGCCGTAGATTCTTACAGCCTTTTTACGAATTCTGTACGAACGCCGTTTAATTCCTAAGAACATCTTAAGACCTTCTTGAGAAACGAAATGATTGTCGGTAATTTTATGCCCTAGAATTCGTACGTTTTTCGTAAGAATGCCTTTTCGACGTCGAAAAGAACGATCTTGCTAGGTATAGATCATTGATTCATTGATCTTACACCGATCTTCTATTATGAAAAAGTAATTAGGAAAGTGGAATATATTATTCACTAAAAAAAATTGCACGTTGTTTAAGCCTGTCACTCTAACAGCAAGTTGTTTAAACTATTTTTGTTATTGTTTAAACTTTTTAAACAAGTTTGTTTAAAAAGTTTAAACAGTTGTTTAAAAAGTTTAAGCAGTTGTTTAAAAAAATAAACAAAGGTTGTTAGAGTGACGGGCTTAAACAACGTGCTTAAAATTTTATGCAGCGTTTTTACAGTGTATGTTTAACATTAGATATAAATCTTCGAGTGAGGTTAACGAATTCTCTACTTTTGCGCCTGGAATGTATGGATTATTTTATCTTTTTTTATTCTTTACTTTATACTTTACAATTATAGTCCTATGTTGCCAAACTTGGATATTTTAGATTTGGATGTTGATATTAACTACTTATCTAGGTAAACTGGACATTGCATATCTCGTAAGACTTTTCGTGTGCGAAATCCTTTTCCGCGACACCCGCACCATGCATGTATATTACGACTGATGGCTGGAGATATTCGAAATGCAGGACCTAAAATAGATTATGAAATGGATAAGAAAGTGGTTTTTCAAACAAATCGAGTACATATTGAGTGAGTAAAAACTTACTGAATGAAGGCTTAGATATAGATCATTACAGTCCATCGAATCGATATTGCATTTAATGTGGATTATTGGTGGATCACTGGCAATTGATTTCATGGGTCAGATCAAACTATCCAGCCGAACATTTCGCATGTGTTATTATGTACACAGCATATGCAATACGTTTGAACTCGTTTCTTTTTGTTTCTTTTGTTTCTTTTGTTTACTCCTACAGAAACGATATGCCTCTCGCACGTACACGATGTAATGGGCATTATGTTTTACTTTCCCCAGAAATGGGGATTAGATTCGAATTCCGGGGGGACCAGTTCCATTGATGAGTGGATACCAGGCACGACCATGGGGTTTCGAAAAGTACCCTAAACAAGGGAAGCAATTCTTTTCCAGATTATGAAAATGCATCTCTTAACAAGTATTTGGCTAGTGAAACCCTACAAGTATTGGATATATATTCCCCTTTTCAGCATTTTAAACGTCGTTTTGACACCCTTATAACGTTACATAGGCCTATACGTAACGTACTTGCCCACTCTGTCCCTTTTTACGCGTGATCGCTCCTGGTATCCACTATCAATAGAAGTGGGCTCCCCGGGCGGCCTCTCGAGCTCGAGGAGGAGTCAAATGTGGCTTTGGAAAGTCGTCCTCAATCGGATATATCGCTGTTACCATAGTAGCAACCATGATTTTGCACACGAAACGCATATTGAATGTTTCCGTCGCAGATGGAAAAAAATCTCATGTCACACAATTTGCATTGCAGGACAGAGTTTTACGACCTGATGACGGGTCAAAAAAGTCTCTTCCAAAATCAACTACCGTCGTAAATAAGCGTGCGCGTCCCCAAACGAAAGGTCGGAACTGATGCAACGGCGCATGCGCTTATCAGGGGCCAGCAGATCGCAGCGCAATCAACACAGGTAAAAATGCAATTCTAGGTGAATCACAAACTCTCCGATAAGTAAATGTCAATGTGAAATCGCGTCTTGTTTGTTTATGATTAATCTGTATGCCGAAAATAATATTAATGATGGACATCATTCGATCATCGACTGATTCGGGCTGCTTGATTCTATTTGAGCAGGTTTAGTTCACAACCGGTAAGTGGAATTATTAGAAGGTCGATCTCAGTAATGCCGCAGCGCAACACCAAACCTCCCTGAGTGATGCTTGCATGGAAGCCGGTGTAGCGGCGGATTTGGTTCCACCGGCGGATACCGTATCCGCCGGCAGATATCGTTCTAAATGGCCGATATCGTTTTTAATCGGAACCATATCCGCCGGGTTTGACGCGGCTTGAAGTTTGCAGATTTGGTTCCTCGGCGGATTTGGTTCTATTGACTAAACGTGTAATTCAGACAACCTCGGCAGCACGCGCATGCGCGACTCTGGCAATGTCGATCGCAATGGGGGGGGGGGGTGATTTTCGTCCGCCTTTAGTGAATTTTTATTCAGGGGCGGATCCATACAACGTTCGACATAGGGCTCGATGGGGGTGAGGATTAATAGGAAAACTAATGTCTCGATATTTCATGTATTACATAGACCTGGCACATACACCAAAACTTTGCTATTTATTATTATCAGATTTTGATGAAATTTTCATCATTTTGTTTTTGTGAATTTTTTATACTATTTTCAGTCCGCAGTATGCATCGATCTCTTTAACTGTGCTTTTTCACACCAATGTTAGTGTCAGTTTGCCAGACTGTTTGGCGAAAATGTGCACCCCCATACAGTGCGTATAAAAAAACGGGACAGTTTTGAAAAGTCTATAAAAATTGTTTCAAATTATGATATCTATATTTGTATGTTAATAGATGCTCTGAAATCTTATCTTTGATGAAATGCCATTAAAAAAATTGTTCAGCTTGAGTGGACACGGGACGTTTTTGTTGGTGGTTCAAAAAGAGGCTTGCAATAAAATGGCAGAAATTAGAAATTTGATGATCAGACTTCTTGATAATCAGCAGGTTTCCTTTTAACCTTTTCATTATCTTCGCCATGATTTTCGAATTATGCTGTCAAATTTTATTTACAAATGTATTTATTTACTCGAATTATTTTGTTTTTTCATTAAAACTTCTTTAACCTTTGAATTTTCCTTCATAATAAGAAAAGAAGACTTTTGTCAACCCATGGAAGAAGATTTGCATTATTAGTCATGTTAATTGGGAGAACTTATAGTTATTCAAATCGTATTTTATTAGGTGAAAAAAGTACGTTATGGTACCTTAGAAAAACATGAATTCTATTTTCAAGGGGTCATTGATTCCTTGACCAAGTTTAATTAAGTGCTTAAGGGCAAACAGGAAAGGATTCATGTCTTTCAATGGCAATGTATTGAGTGAATTTTGAAGGAGCTAGATATGGCAGATCGGATAAAATGTATTTAAATAGTTGTGAGCCAGCGAAGCGAGCAACCAACAATGTCCACTTTTTTAATATCCAATTCTGTTATAGATTTTGACAAAATAATTAGAAAATAAATCATATTTCACTTTCTATCTTTCCTTGTATTCCCTGTCCACTTTTCAGGCAAATAAACATATTTGAAAATGAATTTTAAGTGCATAATTTGAAAATTATATCAAAGATAATTAAAAGGTTAAAAGGAAGTCTGCTGAATAGCAAGAAGTCCGATCATCATATTTATCATGTTATGCCATTTTGGCGCAAGATTCCTTTTTAACCCCAAACAAAAACATTCCATGTTCGCCACTAGCGTACCTACGGGGGGGGGGCAGTCTGCCCCCCTCTGACGAGCCACAACCCATACAAAAGACATATCACTGCCCCCCCTGACGAGCTTGAAAGACCTTTTTTGCCCCCCTGACGAGCTTGAAGACCTTTATTGGCCCCCTGGCGAGCTTGAAGACCTTTTTTTTTGTACAAATGTTTAGACAAAATTTCAACAAATTAAAACTTCATATTTCCAAATAAATGATGGAAATAAGTGTATGAAAATACATTTGCTGTTAACTCATACTATTGCTTGTAGAATGCTCATTTTGGGTGAAAACGTAAATTTGGCATTTCTAACAAAAAAAAAGAATGTCAATGTGATTTATTTCTTATGTAGTTTATTGTAGGCCTATTTTTAATTTATCATGTATTTTTTTATTATTCTTTTTTCTTCAATATTTTTGTTAAGGAATCTGAACTTGGGGACCGGAGGTTCACCCTGACAAAAGTTAGTTACGCCACGTATCGTTTGGTGCTCCCTGATTTACCTCTCAGTCATCTAATTTTAAGATCAATATGGGATCTTCAGTGAAATATAATTTTTCCTTTACATCTTTTGTTTCTCTTACTTCTGTTTTTTCATCTCTTTATTTTTTGCCTTTCTTTCTTTCCCTACTCATTTTGCCCCATTTGCCTCTTCTCCAGTTTCCTAACATTTCTGGCACATTATGAATATATCGGGGCGTAAACACGTGGGTGATATAGCACCAAAAAGGGAGAAATAGAAAGAGGAGGGAATGGAGAAAAAAAATATACGAGAAAATGGGGAGGAAATAATAATAATACATAGGAATTTCGCAAATCAAGAATTTCATGATCATTATATATAATGATCATGAAATTTTTGATTTGCGAAATTCCTATGTATTATATATACTTCCCTTCAGAAAACTTATTACAAAATCCTGCCATTGTTTGCCTTTATTTAATACTCTGTATCAATCATAATTGATGCATATTGTATCCAAATTATCCCTAAAATTGTGATAAGAAAGATTTAATAGGTATAAAATACATTTAAAATGCATGTTATTTGATTACAATTAAGACGTATTTTTTTAAAACAGTGCATACCTATATAGTTACTACTAATGCATATAGCATTTCCATTTATTTGAAAGCAAGATAAAAGAGTGTTGCAGATTAAATGCCTCCAGGCTCACGGGCAAAGGTGCCGCGGATCGAACCCCGGACTTTCTATGTATTTTCAGGCCGCCTAGACCATTCGGCCACGGCACCTCCACGTATGTGAGTGAATGATATCGCGATAGCGCAAGAACGATATCTTCCGAAGAGAGTGGCCTTTTTTGGTACTGAATCCGCCGGAGAAGAACAGGATCCGCCGGCGGATTTGATGCCTAGAACAGTATCTGCCAGGCGCAGGATCCGCCGGTACACCGGCGGTAGCTAGTCTGCTGGGCAAACCCTTCACTCGAGTTAAGGGTCTGAATGTGCAGCCTACTCATGCCTTGTGTACTGAAGGATTGGAACAGCAAGTTTTGTATGTGCTAGTCTTTGCGTGGAGGCACACTTATTGATCAAAGTTCCAATCAGGGTCTGTGCCTGCAGACTAGGCGGTAGCCGCGCGCAGTCTATTCAGGGGCCGGTGTACCAGCGGATCCTGCGCCTGGCAGATAATGTTCTAGGCACCAAATCCGCCGGCGGATCGTGTTCTACTCCGGCGGATTCAGTAACACTCTCTTCGGAAGATATCGTTCTTGCGCTATCGCGATATCCTTCTTTCATGTTTGTTTGATTTTAGGTTGTACTGTTTTTCAATTAGACAAGAATATATCAGATATTTTGGGAACAAATTGAATTGATTTAGAATTTATTCATGACATTGTTTTACTTCATTTTCGGTAAGAATTGTCAAATGTATCACAATAATTGTACGTTCAAACCAAGCTTTGTAATTATTGTGTAATTTGATTTGATATCGTTTTTAATCTATGATCATGAATTATGTTTTACTATGATCAATTTTGTTTGATGAGAGAAGAGAATAAAATATTATTTTTAAAAAAATCACATATGTCACGTGGTACGAAATAACTAGTCAAAAGCGGTAGATTTCATCAAAGCTTGCAGAAAAAGATATTATGATATCTCTATGTGATAGGAGTGAAAAATAAAATGCGTAATCTGAAAGGGGAAAATAACAAATTTTCTTGTTACAACTCTATGGAATTACACCACTTCTAACACTACATGACGTCACGGTCTCGGTGCGAGGCCGGTGAAGCATTTACAAGAAAGTATATTTTCGAAACCCGATAATTGGAGTTATTCTTAAGCAAAATATTCAGCTGTAAGCGATGACTGCATAAAACTTGCATTTCTGTTTTTAGTTTAAATTAATAGCTTTCAATTTGTCTGATTTGTCAATTAAATTTGGGGGTCTGGTCTGGGTCTTTAAATAGTCCACATTTAGTCTTCATTCAACTGTCAATGTCTGCTGCACTATAGTATACAAAGAATTTACCCCAAGATATGATAATAATGCTTGTAATCAAATAACATACATCTGTTAATTTATTTTATACCTATTAATTGATTGCAGTATGAAAAATTCTGGGCACAATATGCATCAATTAATATGATTAATACAGAGTATTAAATAAATGCAAGCAATTGCAATTTCGATAATTAAAATAATAAGCTTTCTAAAGGGAAGTATAAATAATGATCACTGCAAATGAAATTCTTGATTTACGAAATTCCAGTGTATTACTATATAATTATTTCCTCCACATTTTATCGTATATTTTTTTCTTTTTTCTATCCCTCCCCTTCCTCTTTATATTTCTCCTTTTTGGTGCTATATTACCCACACGTATACGCCCCAGATATATTCATAATGTGCCAGAAAGTTTACGAAACTGGAAAAGAGGCAAAAGGGGCGAAATGAGCAGGGACAGAAAGAAAGGCAAAAAATGAAGAAATGAAAACCAGGAGGGGGTATAGTGAGAAACAAAAGATATAAAAGAGAAATTATATTTCACAAAAGATCCCATATTGATCTTAAAATTAGATGACTGAGAGGTAAATTAGGGAGCACCAAACAGTACGTGGCGTATCTAACTTTTGTCAGGGTGCATGAACTTCCGCTCCCTTTAATTAATTCAGATTCATTAACATTGAAAAAAAAGAATAATTTTTTTTAAATACATGAAAAATTAAAAATAGGGTTACAATAAACTACATAAGAAATTGATCACGTTTTGACATTCTTTTTTTTATGTTTGTATTTATATTTTCGCCAAAAATTAGCATTCTACAAGCAATAATATGAGTTGACAGCAAAACACATTTTCATACACTAATTTGCATCATTTATTTTGAAATATGAAGTTTTAACTTGCTGAAATTTTTCTAAACATTTGTAGTTTCAAAAACCTATAGGTCTATATTGGGGTGCAAATTTTCACCAAACAGTCTGGCAAACTGACACTAAACATGGTGTGAAAAAGCACAGTTAAAGAGATCGATGCATACTGCGGACTGAAAATAGTATAAAAATTCACAAAACAAAATGATGAACATTTTCATCAAAATCTTATAATTATAAATAGCATAGTTTTGGCGTATGAGCCAGGTCTATGTAATACATGAAATATCGAGACATTATTTCTCCTAGTAATCCTCATCCCCATCGAGCCCTTTGTCAAAAGATGTATGGATCCGCCCCTGAATAAAAATTCACTACAGGCGGACGAAAATCCCCCCCCCCCATTGCAATCGACATTGCCAGAACCGCGCATGCGCGCGCTGCCGATGTTGTCTGTCCAAATCAATATTAAACGGAGAGTCAATAGAACCAAATCCGCCGAGGAACCAAATCTGCAAACATCAAGCAGCATCAAACCCGGCGGATATGGTTCCGATTAAAAACGATATCGGCCATTTAGAACGATATCTGCCGGCGGATACGGTATCCGCCGGTGGAACCAAATCCGCCGCTACACCGGCTAGCCGATTAAGAGCCATTTTTTCTTAAATTAGACATAGGCCATTCTATATTTTGTCCAGGTCATGGAGATGGGTCAATTAATTAGGACTAGATTAGCAAGTTTCGTTCAAAATTTAAGATGGAAGGGATATGAAACAAATATACCAATATTCCTCGGTTGGCCCTGTAATGTTACTATTATTTAGATGTAGGGTTTTAGAGGCCCAGATATATTTTGACGTCTTGCGAGGCTGCTTCGAGGAGACAAAATAATGAAATTGTTTTTTAACGTGCATGCCTAGTATGCATTGGAGGCGGAAGCCCAAAAATTAAGGGGGGTCCACCTGAAATTTTGCGATGGACACCTGTAAAAAAATTTGACAAGCAAAAAAAATTCATCAACAAAAATTTAGGGGGGACGATTTGAAATTTTGTGATGGACAAAATATTTGACAAGCAAAAAAAAAAAGAAATAAAAAAAAGGTCATCAACTAAAAATTTAGGGGGGGGGGGTACCCCCACCTCAAATTTAGGGGGGACCTGCCCCCCCCCGCTTCCGCCGCATATGTGCGGTTTGCATATGCATATGTGCATATGCAAACCGTCCAATACTGAACATATTGGACGGAATTAATATTTTGCCCCGCCCACATTGGTTAGTAAATGATTGTGCGCACGAAACTATTGCATTGCTTATTAATTGCCCTTTTCAAAATTAAGCAGACGATGCGACGCGCGCTCCAGCTAATGTAATTTATGTGAGAATTATGCAGAAGTGGACCAATGTTATGATTTACATCGCGCGGGGGGTTGATTTACTGATATTGATTTCTAAATTGTAGACCTGCCTACTATCTACTGCCTTTGAGTTTTGAAAGAATTTCGCCACCCCAGCAGCAGAAGCTGGCAGATCTGTCAAAAAGATTTTTATTAGATACAACTAACTTACGAAAGGTGAATGAAGACGAATATATTTTTTAATTTTCTTTTTTAATCTAGTGTATTTTAATTTAAATTCATGCAAAGTGTTATGATGAAAACCAACTGAAATTGAATTTGAATTTAAGTATTATGAATAAGTAATAAAAAAATCATACATATTGTATGCATTTTTTATTTTTTATTTTAATTGAACCATGTCCATGATTGAACTATGTGAATTAGTAAAACAAAACGATACTTTGCAAACTTATAATCGATTATAAAATTATATTATAAATCATAATCAATCAAAATTGTCTCTGTTTTAAAATATACATACATGCACATTGTCCCATAAAGCTGCGCTGCGGGTCTGTATTATGATGAAATATGTATTCATAACTGTTTTATTCACAACAAACACTTGAAAACGAACATATAGCTAGTCCTTGTAGAATTCTGGAATGATGGCATAACATTTCGCCTTGCCTTAATTTTAAGAAATTCCTTTTCCGAAGTGACAAGATGTATATTCCATTAACCATGTTAACATGATTTAAGAATAAGGCAGATTCTCCTTTTATAAATGTATTTTTTTCTGGCACTGCCTATCGATCTTTGTGTTTCTGTGTCTGTGTGTAGTTAAACAGAGAGAGAGAGAAATAAAAGATTATACAGTGAAAATAGAAAGAGACTATATAAGGAAAGATAAATGTTAATCAATGCATAATAATTTTGGTAGGCTAAGTTGAATGGAAGTTTCTTAATAACATAAACATGTTTACTTCTAGTAAATATATAATTTCATTGTAAATTGTAATTTTCAACATATATCTACTGGTAAATACGTCTGTAAGGATGATGACGTCATCCAGGATGTCAACTTACTACAATGGTCAACGAAAGGATCGAAGATGACTATGTTTTGATCATCATTTAAAAGGAATTAGAGGTAAATGCGTTGTAAGGTACGATATTTCAGAATTTTATAAATTTTCTCGTAAATTTGAATGTAATTTCTTTTCATGTGACATTTTATGTACAGTAAAAATCTATCCGAAAATCAGATTTCCGCTGAATGTTAGATCTAACGTTCCTGATAATACGTTGTCTGTACTTACGGGCCAACAACTATTCAGCCTATGTATTAGTGGGTGGAGCCAACGCAGTGCAGTGGAACAACCAAAATACAGAGACTGAAGCTTTTGGACTAGAGGGCATGATGAAAATGGAGTTCTAAATTACATATTTGCTAACTGCAACGAGTTTACTGTGGGAACAAGCAATTTCCCAATCAATGTATTTAAAAAAGACTTTTTTTCCATACAATGTATATCAAAAATATCTCAAGGTCAACTGAAACTGAAGTTAAGAACTAAAACACTTTTAATCGTTCGGCCCACAGCCTAGATGGTTTTGAAAACCACCTTTTTGAATTCGGACCCTATGTCTGTACTAGTCTCTACTTCAGACTCTTTATTATGCAAATTGTGAAAACTTAGGGTCTGTGGCTTCAGACTAAATTTAGGATCGAAGCTCAACGGGATACATAACAATGATAAACATGTTGGTGAGTAGACGAACAGGCTGGAGACGAACTAGGTTAGGATCGAAGCTCAACGGGATATATAACAATTATAAACCTATTGGTGAGTAGACGAACTGGCTGGAGACGAACTAGGTTAGGATCGAAGCTCAACGGGATACATAACAATAATAAACATATTGGTGAGTAGACGAACTGACTGGAGACGAACTAGGTTAGGATCGAAGCTCAACGGGATATATAACAATAATAAACCTATTGGTGAGTAGACGAACTGGCTGGAGACGAACTAGGTTAGGATCGAAGCTCAACGGGATACATAACAATTATAAACCTATTGGTGAGTAGACGAACTGGCTGGAGACGAACTAGGTTAGGATCGAAGCTCAACGGGATACATAACAATAATAAACATATTGGTGAGTAGACGAACTGACTGGATACGAACTAGGTTAGGATCGAAGCTCAACGGGATATATAACAATTATAAACCTATTGGTGAGTAGACGAACTGGCTGGAGACGAACTAGGTTAGGATCGAAGCTCAACGGGATATATAACAATTATAAACCTATTGGTGAGTAGACGAACTGGCTGGAGACGAACTAGGTTAGGATCGAAGCTCAACGGGATATATAACAATTATAAACCTATTGGTGAGTAGACGAACTGGCTGGAGACGAACTAGGTTAGGATCGAAGCTCAACGGGATACATAACAATTATAAACCTATTGGTGAGTAGACGAACTGGCTGGAGACGAACTAGGTTAGGATCGAAGCTCAACGGGATACATAACAATTATAAACCTATTGGTGAGTAGACGAACTGGCTGGAGACGAACTAGGTTAGGATCGAAGCTCAACGGGATATATAACAATTATAAACCTATTGGTGAGTAGACGAACTGGCTGGAGACGAACTAGGTTAGGATCGAAGCTCAACGGGATATATAACAATTATAAACCTATTGGTGAGTAGACGAACTGGCTGGAGACGAACTAGGTTAGGATCGAAGCTCAACGGGATACATAACAATTATAAACCTATTGGTGAGTAGACGAACTGGCTGGAGACGAACTAGGTTAGGATCGAAGCTCAACGGTATACATAACAATTATAAACTTATTGGTGAGTAGACGAACTGGTTGAAGACGAGCTAGGATTAGACCATATTGGACTGGTCGAAACGATAATTAGACATGCAGAAGTGGATCAGTCGATAAGTGTCGTGGCTGAAATTTCGCAGGGTGATAAAATTACTGACATTGATTTATAAATTGTAGATCTGCCTACTAACTACTGCCTATGAGCATTGAAATAATTTCGCCACCCCAGCAGCAGAAGCTGGCAGACCAAACAAAAAGTGCTGTAAGTTGAAACATTTCCGGCAGTTGTTAAGAAAATCACAAAATATTCTTAATATATATATATTTTTTTAAACTAGTGTATTTTTATTTAAATTCATAAAATGTGTTATGATGTAGACAAACTGAAAATAAATTTGAACTCAATTATAATTAATTATTAGGAATTATGATTAAAAATAATACGTGTGGTATGTACTTTTTTTTTTAAATTGAACTATGTCAATTTGTAAAACAAAGCTATACTTCGCCTAACTCATAATCGATTATACAATTATTAAAAAAAAAATGTTTTATTGTATTCTCTCAAATCAAAATACACATTCACATTCCAAAAGCAAGTTGTACAAATTATTTGAAACATGATTATGAATTATACAATAAATCCATAACAAGTATAATTATACAAATTATACATCAAACTTAAAAATGTTAAAAATCATAAACAATCAAATTTGCCCCTATTGTAAAATATAGATACATTTTCTCTCATTGGCACATGGAACTAATATCGTCAAAGGTAAAGATAAGGCCTGTTTCATAAAGGACTTGCAACTGTTGTAACTTTGCCATTATGGCAACTACCATGGTAACCTTGATTCTGATTGGCTGCTGATGCCTGTTATCATGGTAGTTGCCATTAAGGCCAGTTTCAATAAAATACTGACATTGAGTTATAGATTGCAGATCTATTTGCTATCTACTGCCTGCGCCTTTGAGTTTTGAAATAATTTCGCCACTCCAGCAGCAGTAGCTGGCAGATCAGTCAAAACGATCAATTTTAAAATTGAAAAGTCGTCGCAGTAGGCCAAAAGATATTAATATATATTCTTTAATTTTTTTTATTTAGTGTATTTAAATTTAAGTTAATTTAACGCTGTTATGATGTACACAAACTTAGATTAAATTAAAACTTAGATATTAATAATCATTAATAAAAAATATACCTGTTGTATGTAGTTTTTTTCAATCTTGATTGAACCATGTCTATGCTTGAACTATGTGAATTCGTAAAACGAAACGAAACTTTGCAAACTAATAATCGATAATACAATTATGCTAACACTCATAAACAATGAATATTGCCTCGGTGCGGTATATCCATTGGCCTCTTCTCGCACATCGTTCATTCGGCCCTGCATGCACGCGCTTACGTGCATTATTTGTATATTAACTTGCGGCCTAAAAAAACACCTTGCTTCAGACCTTGTGTCTTGTTTAAATTTAACGAAGCTCCAGTAGCTCTTTCAAAAAGGGAAAATGATCTAAAGAAATGCTCGACATCGGTCTGTGACGTGGCAATACACGTGGTATCGTCCGCATACTGTAAAAACTTGACTGATCTACCACTCCCTCCAGGAACATGATATCCAATTATACTTTTATTTAATCTGTTGAATCGCCCAAGTGGTTCAATAAATAAAACATATAGTAGAGGACCTTGCCTCACTCCCCTACATTTTTGATAAAAAGACGACATTTGATATCCGTGTATAGGATTCGTAAATACTGAATGAGATAAGGGCCGAAATTCAACTTTTCTAAGACCGTTAGCATAAAATCCCAATTTACCTTATCAAAAGCTTTGTGCTGATCCATGAAGATTAAAACACATCAATTGTTACGAAGTTTAGAACAATCTATAATATTAAAATCCCAATGAAACTACAATTAAACGCAGCAATATTCAACATCTATATTGTCTATTTCTCATGATTTATTTGCCTCTGACCTTGTAGCTCAACATTTTTCTGCTCACGTTCCGGGGTTCATTTTTCAATTTTGTTGCTATTTTTAAAAAGTGCTTTCAACAAAAAAGGTTAAATTACTCAGTTTGGGGAAATTTGTTTTAGCTCTGTGGAAACACTGCGGGACGCTACAGACATTTTCTGAAATTATGCCAGAGGAGCAGCGAATTATGCTAAATCGCGAAAAATTATGCCAAACCGTTTTTTTACCCTTAACACGTACCTAAGTTAGGATTTTCCACAGGGGGACAAAACCGTCCGCCAAATAAAATTGACAAGCAAAAAAAAAAAAAGGTGGTCTTCAATCACAAATAAAGGATTTCGTACCAGAAAAAATTGACAAGCAAAAAAAAATTAAAAAAAGTCTTCAATCTTCAATGAAATGTGTGAAAAAAGGGTAAAACAACATATGGGGGGAAAATCGATCAAAATTATGCTAAATTATGCTGAAAGGGTCGAAATTATGCCAAAAAAGTCGAATTATGCCAATATTATGCCAGGCATAATGAATTATGTTGAAAAGGTCGAAATTATGCCAGAAAGTATAATCATGCCAGTTCTGGCAACGTCGAATCCAATCTACTTGCGCTTACTTGAACGTGACAAAGTCTTGAATAGGTTTTCCGTGTGTTTGTAAAGAATTGTAGATCTAATTTATTATCCATTGCCTATGGGCTTTAAAATCATTTCGCCACCCTGGCAAGAGATACGAATAAATTTCTCTCGTCTTGTTCCGATCAGCAGGATACCTGGTGGAAAATCAATTCTTGGGTTTATTATCTCATGCCAATCATTAATGAAGAAATCAAAGAACTATGAACCCACCATAGACGATGTCAACAACGACCATTGGCTCTCAATGGAAGGGGGTTATAAAGCATTGCGGAGGGAGGTTTTTCAACAGCAGCAATAACACATCCCCCTCAATAACCCCCCCCCCCTCAGAGTTATACACTTGTTACCATACTACTTCTTCACATCAAATATGTATCAATTTCTTATTGATGTTTTTTTTATATCAGTGGATTTTCAATACTGCTGATATGAATAGTTTACGACAAATATTGCACTAACGTAACATTAACAATGGAAACAACGTTAATTTATAAAAAATGAGTAAACATCTTTTTTATTATTTGAACGACTAGCAAATACACGCGATTGAGAAATTAAAAACAAATAATAATATTTTCGTTAAATTATAATCGATTATATTTAATCGTTTTAGGTCTACAATGTATTTCATTACTGATCTAAAACGGAGATAAAAGTGATATTCACAAATCGAAACCATGTAAGCGCAAAGTAAAACAATGTAAGCTTCGTGAATTATTTATTAACCACTTACCTAAGAAAACTTAATTTAATCATCGGATTTAGAAATAGGATTCAAAGGAAAGTAAACTGACCAACTCGTTAATTATGTTGTCTTTCATTGACTGTGTGTTATTAAAGAACAGTCGTGCAAACATAAATGTTGACACTTACTCTCAGGAATAAAGAGGATTAATCAGTATACAATTTTCGTACAGAAATTAATTATTTTGAGAGGAAATGTGCCATTTTTCCTACTTGGTGATATAATCATTGAGATAAGAATTCAATTTTAAGACTACACTTCTCAGAATGATGTATTATGGGTAATAAACCCGGCCTGATATGAGTAGTTGAGGACTTGAGATGGGGCTATTAAGGCTTATGGTTAATATGATCTTTAATGTGCTTCAGAATGATGTATTATGGGTTATAAACCTGGCCTGATATGAGTAGTTTAGGACTTGAGATGGGGCTATTAAGACTTATGGCTCCAATTCGAAAATCAAAGTTATGCTACAATTAATCAAACCTCTGTCAAGTTCGAGCGCACATGGATTGGATTTCAAATATCGGGACAAAAATCTGTATATAGCTGCGTCCCGCATTGTTTCCACACAGCCAAAACAAATTTCTCCAAACTGAATCTCAATTTGCCTGAAGTAATTTAACCTTTTTTGTTGAATGCGCTTCAAAAAACAGCAACAAAATTGCAAAATGCAACACCGGAACGCGAGCAGAAATCTTGAGCTAAGTTGTTATTTCAGATTCTGATGAACTTCAATCTGTATAAGACAAAAGTTACTCTAGTTATTGACACTTTGAGTCATCCAAACTCTCTCATTCTTTCTTTTTCTTGATCGCCTCGGAATAATTTTTTTCTAGACAGGTGGTGCCATATAAATGACTATTATTATCACTATTTTCATTTTATGTTTTTCATTCTCAATGATCGCTGTACAATTCTGTGATAATACTTGTTCCAAATGATGAAGAATTTGCTTTATGAGACATACTTGATTAGAGAGAAGACAGAAAAAACATGTTATAAAACAAACAAGCAGAAAAATATGTATTCACAGCCCCCTTGAAGGTATGGTTTTACACGCCAATATTTGTTGAGGGGTGCATTTTCAGTATATGGAAAAACGTGTATAGGGTGCTTTTCGAGACCCCATGGTCGCGCATGGGATCCACTTGTCAATGAAAGTGCCCCCCCCCGGGGAATTTCACTTTTAGCTCCGTTTTATGTCTGTAATGAATAAAACCTTTTAAAAAAATATGATCGATTATAATTCCACAAAATTCATTCCTTTAATTTCTCAACCGCATGTATTAGTTAGTAGTTCGAATAATTTAAAAAGATGTTTAAACAATTTTTAATTAGCAATGTTTCAGTTGTCAATTTTACATAAATAAAAATTGCCATAAAACATTCATATTAGGTGTATCAAAAATCCACTGATAAAAAAAATATTTTTAGATATTTATAATTGTTTGACTATTAGCGAAGCATGTTCAAATCATACTATAGTCTCTTTTTGCAAGATCTACTCTTGTCTTATGCTGGGGTAGCGAAATAATTTCAAAGCCCGTAGGCAATGGATATCGAGGTAGATCTACAATTCAATAATCAAAGTTATGCTACATTCAAATGACTGAACCGATTCAAGACTTTGTCAAGTTCATTTAAGCACACGTGGAATTAATTTCATATTTCAAGACAAAAATCTGTCCTAGCTTCCCGCAGTGTTTCCACACAGCCAAAACAAATTTCCCCAAACTGAATCTCAAACTGCCTGAAGTCATTTAACCTTTTTTGTTGAATGCACTTTTGAAAAATAGCAACAAAATTGCAAAATGCAACCGCGGAACGTGAGCAGAACATCGTGAGCTAAGTTGTTATCTTTGTTTTTCTTATCATTTCAGATTCTGATGAACTCCAATCTGTATTAGAGAAAAGTTACATTTTCTTCATTAGTTATTGCCACTTTGACACTCATCCAAACTCTCTCATTCTTTATTTTTCTTGATCGCCTCGAAATAAAATATTTTTCGATAGATGGCGCTATTTAAATGACTATTATCACTATTATGGGGGTGCCGTGGCCGAGTGGTCTAAGGCGCCTGGCTATACATGGAAAGTCCGGGGTTCGATCCCCGGCCGCGGCACCTATGCCCGTGAGCAAGGCATTTAATCTACAATGCTCTTTTATCCTGCTTTCAAATAAATGAAAATGCTATATGCATTACTGGTAACTAGGTGTGCACTTGTAAAAAAAAAAAAATATATATCATTTTATATTTTTCATTCTCAATACGTTGTACAATTCTGTGATAATACTTGTTTCAAATGATGAAGAATTTGCTTTATGAGACATACTTGATTAGAGAGAAGAGAGTAAAAAACATGTTATCAAACAAACAAATAAAAAAAAATTTATTCACAACCCCCTTGAATCAGAACGTCTTCACGTTCGAGCCGTTAAAAGAAGCACATTAAAGATCATAAGCCCTAATAGCCCCATCTCAAGTCCTCAACTACTCATATCAGGCCAGGTTTATTACCCATAATACATCATTCTGAAGCACATTAAAGATCATATTAACCATAAGCCTTAATAGCCCCATCTCAAGTCCTCAACTACTCATATCAGGCCAGGTTTATTACCCATAATACTGAGCAGTGTCGTCTTTAAATTGAATTCTTGTCTCAATGATTATATCACCAAGTAGGAAAACTGCCATCTTTACTCTCAATATAATTAATTTCTGTACGAAAATAAAATTCTATACTGATTCATCCTTTTTATTCCTAAGAGAATATGTCAAAATTGATGTTTCCACGACTGTTCATTAATAGCAAACAGTCAATGAAAGACAACACAATTAACGAGTTGGTCAGTTTACTTTCCTTTGAATTCTATTTCTAAATCAGCTAATTAAATTAAGTTTTCTTAGGCAAACGGTTAATGAATGTTTCATGATGCTTACATTGTTGTACTGTGCGCTTATATAGTTTCGATTTGTGAAAATCACTTTTAGCTCCATTTTAGGTCTGTAATGACAGAAATAGACCTAAAACGATTAGATATAATCGATAACAGTCATACAAAATATTATTTAGTTTCTTTAATTTCTCAATCGTATGTATTTGTTAGTCTTTCAAATAACATAAAACGGTGTTTAAACAGTTTTATAAATTAGCAATGTTTCCGATATTAATGTTACGTAAATAAACATTTGCTGTTAGCTATTCATGTTAGATGTATTAAAAATACACTGATATAAAACATAAATAAATTATATTATATTTGTATTTTGTTTGATACAGTTAATCGAACTATAATACTCATTATGATTCTATATAAGAATGATCATGCCTATCCTTTGCTGGGGTGGCGAAATGGTTTCAAAGCCTGTAGGCAATGGGCTAGATCTACATTTCAATAACCGAAATAGAAGCTATCATTGTCGAAGCAATACTTTGACATGTTCAACTAAGCACACGTGGATTGGATTTCAAATTTCAAGACAAAATCTGTCTGTAGCGTCCCGCATTGTTTCCACACAGCCAAAACAAATTTCCCCAAACTGAATCTCAAATTGCCTGAAGTCATTTAACCATTTTGGTGAATGCACTTTTGAAAAATAGCAACAAAATTGCAATATGAACCCCGGAACGTGAGCAGAACATCGTGAGCTAAATTGTAATCTTTGTTTTTCTCTCGAATCATTTCAGATTCTGGTGAGTTGTAATCTGTATTAGAGAAAAGTTACATTTTCTCTACTAGTTTTTGACTACATAATCAAAAGCATTTTGACACAGAAAGTCGTCACGTTATTCAAGCCATTTAAAGAAGCACATTGAATTAAGCTTTCTTAGGTAAGCTGTTAATATATTCATGAATCTTACATTGTTTTACTTCGTGGAAATATCGTTTCGATTTGTGAAAATCACTTTTGGTCTAATGAAAAAAAAAAGACCTAAAAAATATTAAATTGATTACAATTTTACAAAATTATCATTCAGTTTGTTTCATTTGTCTAAAGCATGTATTGGCTAGTTGTACAAATGAATTTTGAAAAGGTTTTGATTTTTTTTTAAAATTAACAATGTTTCCGTTGTAAATGTTTAGTAAGTGAATATTTGCCGTAAGCCATTCATATTAGATGTGATGTGGAAGAGGTTCATCGTGGTGAAGGATTGAGTAGAAGAAATTAACCAGTTGTCTCACGATGTAGCAAACGTAGTGCGAAAGCGACGTTTCGTCTGCAAGCTGCTAGACTTCGTCAGGCAATGAGCAAAGACGCTGCTGCGCTCGGGTTATATAGCGTCGGGAGCTATTGGGACTCCGATCATCCACCTAACTGGGATGAGGTCAGCTGTGTTGCTTATGATAAGCATTGGTATACGCGGCGCGTTAAAGGGGAATCCAACCCAAATAAAAAGTTGTTATTATATGGAAAAGAAAAATCAGACAAGTTGATAGGTGAAAGTTTGAACAATATTGGACAAACAACAAGAAAGTTATGGATTTTTAAAAGTTGTAAATATTGGTAATCACTATACCCATGGAGACTTCAAATTGGTCGCATATGGGATGTCATAGTGATGTAAGGCAAGGACTACTCTTCCATGTACTCCAATACATATTATGGCTAAATTGTAATTTTTCCAAAAAGTTTTATTTCAAATGATATTTTTCTTTCCTGAGGACATAAAACAATATACTACCTGGGTTATATTTAGATTACTGCCCCAGGGGAATGGGTACTTAGGAGAAAACCACAAATCCCTGATAATAAAGTACATGGCCTATGGGAAAGTTGTCCTTGCCCCTTGTCATAATTTACTTACTCAGTTGCCAATTTGAAATCTACATAGTATTAGTGATCTCAATTTTAAAGCAGCTATAACTTTCTTATTGCTTGTCCGATTTCTTTCAAACTTTCACCATTCTGTTTAATTAATTTTTCTCCTTCCCAACACAACATTTTATGGCCAAGGCTGGATTCTCCTTTAAGGAAGCGATTCAGATCCGTTTGCACCCGAGCAATATCAATAGGGACAGCGGCATTGAGATCCCTGATGCATGGTTACCGGCCATCCGACGGCACACTGCATCCACCGTTCAGAGCGCACGGCGCCCGCACCAGCAGGTGCCTGACACCAGCGCAGATGCTGATTGGCCGGCCGCATCGGCCAATCACAGCGCACGGTGCACGCTCCAGCGGGCACCAAGCACCAGCGCGGACCCTGATTGGCCAACGGCTTCGGCCAATCACAGCGCGGCTCACGCCCGAGTGGAGCCAGACAATAGCTCCCGACGCTATATAACCCGAGCGCAGCAGCGTCTTTGCTCATTGCCTGACGAAGTCTAGCAGCTTGCAGACGAAACGTCGCATATTAGATGTATTGAAAATCCACTAATATAAAAAAATATTATATAATTATAAATAATTACATTACGTTGTCGATTGTTGAAGTTGCAGTCAAAATAGGCTCTTTTTGCACGATCTATACTCATCTTTTGCTGGGGTGGCGAAATGATTTCAAAACTCATGGGCAATAGATTTTGAGTTAGATCTACAATTCAATAATTAAAGTAATGCTACAAACAATTGATAAAAACTAATTCAAGACTTTGACAAGTTCAATTAAGCACACGTGGATTGGATTTCAAATTTCAGGACAAAAATCTGTCCTAGTTTCCCGCAGTGTTTCCATACAGCAAAAACAAATTTCCCAAAACTGAATCTCAAATTGACTGAAATAATTTAACCTGTTTTGTTGAATGCACTTCTAAAAATAGCAACAAGATTGCAAAATGCAACCCGGAACGCGAGCAGAAAATCTTGAGCTAAGTAAGAGGCGAATAATTCTTGAGAAAAATATTGAATGTCGCTACGTTTAATTATTGTAGTTTAATTGGGATTTTCTAGATTTTTTTTCTTTCATTTCTCGAAAATTACCTGAATATGATCCGGATTACCCAGATTTCCGTTCAAAGTAGAAACACTGGTATTCCGTCATACATGTTCTTATAAAAGGACACACATGAATATTTCACCCGCGCGCAATACATTTTGGACATGCCGAAGGAAGAATAAACTACGAATTCGTCAAATTTATCCAAAATGTTGTTGCTTAAATTATAAAAAAATAGCTTCCATATCAAACATTTTTGTTGACCTTTATAGAAGAAAGGCTGTATATTTTGATTGAATTTTATGGCGATGAATTTCATTTTTCCATCAGTTTTCAGTGAGAAAAAAATGTCTCTAAATCGCAAAAGACTTACACCCCCCCCCCTCCGCACAGACCTCGAACGGACCGAAAAGTGAATATGACAAATCATCTTCAAATCGAAAGCTTATATGGGCTACAAAAAATAGCAATGCAAGATTTACACCAAAAAAGAAGCAAAAATGTAAATCTGGATTTTATTATTTTTTCTTCATTCGAATCATGTATACAATAAAAAATTAAGTCTCATAAAAGCAAATTCTACAATGATTTGAAACTAGTTTTACCATAGAATTATACGATAATTATTGTAGAACTGTCATTGAGAATAAATAAAAACATAAAATGATAAAGAAATTACAACGTGACTCTAATACATATAGAAATCTTGAAAAATAATCTATCTACGATAATTTGTGGAGGTGCCGTGGCCGAGTGGTCTAAGGCGCGGCACTTGAATGGATATCAGAGGATCGGAGGTTCGATTCCCGGCAAGGCACTTGTCACAGGCCCAGTGCAGAAGCAAAGGACAAAAAAACTCTAGAGAAAAGATAATTGCCTATGTACTGTTTACACAACAAATCACGAAAAAGAAAATGGATTGGAATTACAAATCAAATGAAATATCTTTAATTATAATTAAATTCAACACGTTCACATCTGTGAATAATATGGCATAGCATCAAAGAATAAATTCATAATGAAGTTTCAATTCGAATAATATAAAGTCCTTAGCTGTTATCATTTCGTTGTGGCCCATTGAAGAGAACTGATGAGTTTATCGCGATCAGTGGAGAATCCGAACATCGATGACTCATCACTATGACGTCACACTGGAGAGCGATTCCCGAGACTTCTGTCCCGTCCGGAGTTCCCGTAAGCACCCTCAGTACTCACTGTTGATACGGCTCTGCCTTTAGAATCTCGGTACTAAAAAAAACCCTACAAAAAATAATAAACATGGAACCACATTTCTAATACACTGATCTAATCACGCAATTGATTCATTAATTAGTTTGCATAATTAGTTGTCAATAAGTGTCCGTGTTTGATTGATGGAAATTCACTTCAAAAGTATCCATAAAGTAATCTTTAAAAATACGTTTAATCTTACAAATACAGTACACATTAATTATGCCAATCCCTTATATATAAACACGCAATCATGTTCAGGTATAGTATGTAAACAAACCCATTAAACGGACGTTATGTCGAAAATCTGTTAAATTGTTTTAATTTGCAAAATTCAACATTAAATAACTTTCAAATAATCTGCAATTAACTTAAAACCTTATTTTGTGCAAATTTCCGTCTTAGTTTTAAAGATTATTGAAATATCCTTGTAGGAAGTAATTTTGACTTACCACGTATGTGGGTTAAGAAATACATCATAGAAATCATAAAAACTCCTTCCTGACATAGCAGCATAAAATATGATTAGCTCGTCGATAAAACAAATCCATATTATGTGTCTGCTAAAATTATAGAAAAATTAATAAAAACGATGAAGTTGATATTGCCCCTAAGGCAAAAACAAATCGAAATAAATCATGTCAGCTCCATCCATTCATCCTTTTTATTCCTAATAGTAAATGTCAAAATTGATGTTTCCACAACTGTCCATTAATAACACACAGTCAATAAAAGTCATCACAATTAACGAGTTGGTCAGTTTACTTTTCTTTAAATCCTATTTCTAAATCCGCTAATTAAATTAAGTTTTCTTAGGCAAGCGATTAAAACATAATTCATGAATCTTAAAGTGTTATACTTTGCGATTATTGATCGATTACAATTGTACGAAAATATCATTCAGTTTCTTTAATTTCTCAACCACAGTTAGTCGTTCAAACATTTTTTTATTTGGAAATGTTTCAGTTATTAATGTAAAGTAAATGAAAATTTGCTGTAAGCTCTTTATATCAGATGAATTAAATATCCACTGATATAAAAATTATTTTTTTAAAGTTATATATTAGTATTTGACAATTAGCAACAAGATGCTTAATCTACAACATACATTATCTTTTTGTACGATCTATTCTTATTTTTGGCCGGGGGGGGGGGGGGGCGAAATGATTTCAAAGCCCGTAGGCAATGGATATTGAGTTAGATCTACAATTCAATAATCAAAGTTATGCTACAATCACATCGCAGAACCTATTCAAGACTTTGTCAAGATCAATTAAGCGCACATGAATTGGATTTCAAATATCAGGACAAAACTCTGTCTGTAGCGTCCCACAGTGTTTCCACAGAGCCAAACAAATTTCCCCGCTTGAACTTGACAAAGTCTTGAATAGGATTTGCCATTTGATTGGAGTATATCTTTGATTATTAAGATGTAGATCTAATTCATTATCCATTGCCTACGGGCTTTGAAATCATTTCGCTACCCCAGCAAAAGGAAAGACTAGATCGTGCAAAAAGAAACTAATTGAAAACATTAGACTCAACTATATCTACGGTATAATTTTGCTTACTGATTGTAGCGTAACTGTGACTTTTCTTTGATGAATTGTAGTTCTATTTCAATGTCTATTAGTCCAGTCAATCTAGACAGAATAGGGGGGTAACCCACCAATAATTGCAACACAAGATATTCCACTGAAATGCTTTCCAGGAAGGTCCCCTAAACAACATACTAAAAGTCCCAAGAAATCCAAGCAGTGGAAATTTATGAAATTTGCATATTATGCAAATTAGCCATGAAAAATTAGAAAAAGAAGGGAAATAATATAAAGATTGCAAATTGAATGTCCAAAACAATTTAATTTGAATGGAAATTCATGATGAATAACTGAATTCAATGTTTTTAATCAAAAGTGCAAAAATGTCTACCTCATTTGCATATTATGCAAATAAGCATCCTAATATGGAAAAAATGTCAAGATGTTGTGATTTT
Source organism: Lytechinus pictus (assembly GCF_037042905.1). Lineage (NCBI taxonomy): Eukaryota > Metazoa > Echinodermata > Echinoidea > Temnopleuroida > Toxopneustidae > Lytechinus > Lytechinus pictus. The sequence goes on along the minus strand of NC_087253.1, from coordinate 26,346,519 downwards.
TCTCGTATAGACTGCTTGAAAACAATTCGTTAATGTTGACATTAATATGCTACTACTAGTATATCACTAAGCATGACAATTCATCCAAATGCCTGAAAATTAATTTGCATATTATGCAAATTAGCCATTTAAAAAAATAGAAAATGAGGAAATTAATCCAAAGATTACAAATTAAATGTCCACAGCAAGTAATTTTGAACAAACGTTCATGATGAATAAATAAGTTTAATGTCTTTATTTTAAAAAGCTAGCAAATCTGCCTCATTTGCATATTATGCAAATAAGTATCCTTATATGGAAAATGTCAAGAAATTTAGATTTTCATCACATTGACTGCAGTGAAAACATTTCAGTTTTTCAAATTAATGCTGCTATCACTAAGCATTCGAATCTATCATAATATGATTTATATTCAAGGAAAAATACTGGAAATATGTTCTTCGCTTCTTAAGCCACGTTAGTCTGACAAGATGATCTTGTGATCCAAGCAAGTACTCATATTCACCACCAAGACAAGTGATGACGATGATGGGTTCTTGTAAAGCGCCGGTATCCGCCTTAGCTGGGCGCTCATAGCGCTTGCTCAAAAATAGGAAATATCTCACAAATTTCAATGTCTTCAAACAGTGCTTAGGATCATCATTCAGTTCAAGTACTGTCCTAGTAATGCTACAATTGAGTTATTCTTGGGAAAATGTTGGAGTGGGGAACATAAATGTCTTCAGGTAAGATCAAAAGTTGGTTGTCTCTGCTCTCCTGATAAATTGGGGAAGGCTATTCCACAGCTTTGGTCCAGAGATGTAGAGGCTCTGTCACCCCAGGTTGTGTGGCTGAGAGATTCGCTCAGAGCAATGCTTGATCCGATCTGCTGATCTGAGACTGCGTGTTGGTCTATGCTGAGATAAGAGCTCTGATATGTAGGGTGGAAATTTATCGTTAAGCGCTTTAAATACAAGGACCCCAAGTTTATAAGCTAAGTGGTGTGCTACAAGGACCAGACATTCGAAGCTAATGGGCTTTTATTTATACGGGTGTGACATCTTGTGCTGATCATTTGGCAATCCAGGAGCTTGCTAGCGTGGACTATACTCGCAAGAAACGCAAAGACTCTACAAAGTCAAGAAGAGAGCAAGACTTGGATGGAAATAATGAAGCATTCAAGCAGTGGGATCCATGTAGAATGGACTCATCATTGTACAATATGAGTGAATTAACTGCTCGTGACAATAGTCAATATCAACCAAGCAGGGAGAGTAGGGAAGGTCATCATGGTTAATACACACAATCAACATGGAAGTTTAGAGGAAAGTATCACGTATGTGTTTCCTTGAATATTTATAACATGTCGGATACTTATTTGCATAATATGTAAATTATACTTCAAATACTAAGGTTAAAGATTCTCCTGAGAAATTTCTTGGTACATGGGTCACAGGTTCGTCTCATGGCTGCATGAATATGATAAGAGATAAAATAGAAACAACCTTAAACAACATAGATTCTGCATGTATCCGTCCAGAGTACAAACTTAAAATATACACGAAATATTTTCTTTATGCAATTAAATTCCTGCTTTCTTTGCATGACCTCACTAAAGCCCCTTTCACAATTGACGTACGACCATTTGCGACCTTTTGGTCGTGCGACAGGCTGCAACAGGCATCAATCGCTAGTCATCTCATAAGATCGCACAGAGGCTTTCACAGTTGCAACAGCTGTCGTACAACAAAACAACCAGTAAACCCCGATGCACGAGTAAGTCGCATATACTCTTATTGTGCTCGTGCGATCACATGCGAGTGTTGCACGAGGGATTGCGAGTGGAACGGTCGCATACATGCGAATGAAACGGTAGTGCAATGTTGTAAGCCGTTGCGATCGGTCTTGCAACAGTCTTATGGCCCATATTATTATCGCAACCAGTCGCAAGACAGGTCTCTGTACATGTAGGTCGCTTGCACATGTGCAAGTGTTGCACGACCTCCAGTCAAGTAAAGCCCCTTTCACAATTGACGTACGACCTGTTTACGACCACCTGCAACAGTTTTTTCTTGTTGTTGCACGATCGATCCCTTGGTGTCTTGCGAGCACTCGCAGTCGTTGTAGACGATCGCATAAACTCGAGGTGGTCGGAGGTGATCGTGACTGGTCGCATCTGAACTTTGAACATGTTCAAAATCCAAACGCGATCAAATACGATTGAATCACTCGCAACAGGTCGTACCATCGGTCGGGCGATCATCGTGTGAGTGTTGTTCAACGTTGTACGACTTGGTGCGAGAGGTGGCACAACTAAGTATAGTCGCATTTAGTCGACTGGAGGTCGTACAACACTTGCACATGTGCTGGAGACCTACAGAGACCAGTCTTGCGACTGGATGCGATAATATGAGACTGTTGCAAGACCGATCGAAATTACGGCTTACTACATTCCACTACCGTTGCATTCGCATGTATGCGACCGTTCAGCCCCTTTCACAATTGACGTCCGACCAGTTTACGACTGCCTGCAACAGTTTTTTCTTGTTGTTGCACGATCGATCTCTTGGTGTCTTGCGAGCACTCGCAGTCGTTGTAGACGGTCGCACGAACTCGAGGTGGTCGTGACTGGTCACATCTGAACTTTGAACATGTTCAAAATCCGAACGCGATCAAATACGATCGATTCACTCGCATCAGACCGTACCCGGGGTCGTACCATCGGTCGGGCGATCATCGTGCGAGTGTCGTTCAACGTTGTACGACTTGGTGCGAGAGGTGGCACAACTAAGTAGTCGCATTTACTTGACTGGAGGTCGTGCAACACTTGCACATGTGCAAGCGACCTACATGTACAGAGACCTGTCTTGCGACTGGTTGCGATAATAATATGGGCCATAAGACTGTTGCAAGACCGATCGCAACGGCTTACAACATTGCACTACCGTTTCATTCGCATGTATGCGACCGTTCCACTCGCAATCCCTCGTGCAACACTCGCATGTGATCGCACGAGCACAATAAGAGTATATGCGACTTACTCGTGCATCGGGGTTTACTGGTTGTTTTGTTGTACGACAGCTGTTGCAACTGTGAAAGCCTCTGTGCGATCTTATGAGATGACTAGCGATTGATGCCTGTTGCAGCCTGTCGCACGACCAAAAGGTCGCAAATGGTCGTACGTCAATTGTGAAAGGGGCTTTAGACGCAAAGATCCAGTCTTGACAAGTGCAGCTCAAGATTTTTAAAGAAGTGGCTGAATATGCCACAAGGGGCAACACTGGCAATTGTTCACTGCCAACAGGGTATGGATATTCCTACCATCTCCCAAGTCTATAGCGAATGTCATGCACAGACAGTAGCACATTGCCTTATTCGTGCTGGTCAATGAAAGAGTCAAGGCCGCTATGACGGCATGTACAGCAAGAGAAGAATCTTACTCTAGGAAGTCGTATGGTAAAACTGATGCTAGAGATATGGTAAATATTGCAATGAATACCACGCCTGATAGAAAATGGTCAAAAGTGAAATCGAATATCACATGTGCTGTTAAAAATAAATATCAAGATATATGGACCGATAAGGTTGAGGGATTGCTGCTCCAAGGTAAATTCTTGGAGCTCATGAGGCTTGAGCAGGAAGATCTTACCTGGAAAAGTATTATATATACGACCTACCATCCAAAGTTCTTAGTTTTGCAGTCAGGTCATCTATTGACTGTCTCCCTACTTTTAGGAACCTTCAAAGATGGGGTAAAAAACTCTTGGCAAATTGTAAACTGTGTGGAAATAAACAGACCCTCCTGCATGTTCTAAATGGATGCAAAATCATGTTAGAACAAGGTCGATACACATGGAGACACAACAACATTTTGAATGCGATATACGAGTGTCTTCAGTCATCATTATCTGGAGATTACACTCTCTGAGTAGATCTTCCTGACAAAGCCAATAAACCCACAATTCCTATGAATATTCTACCGACTCCACTAAGACCCGATCTTGTTCTTTCATCTGTCCAAAATAAAGAAGTCATTGTTGTTGAGCTCACAGTTCTATTCGAACAAAACATTGATTCATGTCATGTGAGCAAATGCTCTAACTAATGACATTGTTGACCAGGGATATTCATGCAAACTTTTCTGTATAGAAGTAGGTTCAAGAGGTTATGTGTCTAAGCAAAATAAAGTTAGAATCAAATAATTACTCAAAACAATGAAACTAGGGAAGAAAAACAAAATGATGTTGAATAGGATAAGCAAGCTGAGCATCATGACTAGCTATTATTTGTTCCTTGCAAAAGACCAACCAACTTGGACCGAGCCCCCATTGCTCAGTGTCCCGGAAAACAACCAAAGCTAGTCTACTTTATCTGCTTGATTATTTTGACCCTTATGAAAATAAGTAACTCCACTTTTTTTTCTCAAAATATAGGTATTGTGATCTCTAAATTATAATCTATATCAAGACGTTGATGAAACAATTACATGTATACTTACCGTCTAATAATAACGTACATAGAATGTGAATCATTAAAACAATATATTTAATGAAATCAATGGATTATCTGTAAATATGTATAACTTCCAAATGTCAATCAGGATAAACAACTTGAATTTTTTTTACATTTATTAGTCTGTCATATTTTAAAATATCATAATTGCAATAGTTAACATAATGGAAATATTTATCATAACAAGATTCTATGAATTTGAATAAGTACGTAACACTGTTTTAGTTGTGGCGATGCGTACCTGTATTATGAATGTATATATCTTCATCACAAAGTGATGGTTTCAATTTTGTATTTTCCTATATACTGTCTGGCCCCCTCTTAATCTCTCTTTCATTGAGACAGTCACCTTTCTTTTTCATTTAACGTGCTTATCACTTTCTGCATACTCTACGTTATTCCATTTAGTCAAGTATATATTCAGCTTTCTTATGTAATGTAAATTATGTGTTAACTCTTATGTATTGTACCTTATGAATTGTACCTGTTCAATCAATATCATGTATTATCACCCTGCCTATTGCCAGTGAAGGGGAGTTTGTCCCATCATCGCTGGCAGAGGACCTGGGTTTATTGTAACTTCTCTATTTGATTATGAAATAAAGATGATTTATATATACTGTATTAAGCTGATTATTTATGTACTGTATTTGCCATTCTTAGTGATTACACCATATTGATCAAGACTGAAATGTTTTCATAACTGTTTTTGTGTCAGAGAAAACTCTAAATTTCTGTATTTTTTCCATATATAGATGCTCATATGTATATGCAAATGAGGTAGATTTATCTACGATTTTTTATTTTAAAAATAAATAAATTTGTAAAGATTATCATGGGCTTCAGTTCATTTTTTTTGTTTCCTGCACTTGATGTCCAATATTTTGATTATTTTCCTTATTTGTAATTTATTATGGCTAATTTGCATAAAATACAAATTTTGTGATTTTCCTATATGCTTGTATATTTAAGGACTTTTAATATGGTGTTTAGGAAACCTTCTTGTATTTGCCATATTCCAATTTCAATAGATAATCTACTTGCAATTTTTGAGGGATGTATCACCAGTGTGTTTTCTTGAATATTTATAACATATTAGATACTTTTATTTGCATAATATGCAAATTACACTATAGACACTAAGCTGAATACAAATGTATTCAACATCCTTAGTGATAGCAGCATGTAAATTTCAACATTAATGACATTTTCAAGCAGTTAATGAGAGAAAAATCACAATACCTTGACATTTTTCCATATAAGGATGCTTATTTGCATATTATGCAAATGAGGTAGATTTTTTGCGCTTTTGACAAAAAACATGGAATACAGTTATTTATCATGAATTTTCGCTCAAATTAAATTGTTTTGGACACCCAATTTGTAATCTTTAGGCTATTTTCCTTATTTTTCTAACTTTTTATGGCTAATTTGCATAGTATGCAAATTTCATAAATTTCCACTGCTTGGATTTATTGGGACTTTTAGTATGTTGTTTAGGAGACCTTCCTTGAAAGCATTGCAGTGGAATATCTCGTGTTGCAATTAGTGCCTATGGGCTTTGTAAACATTTTGCCACCCCAGCAAAAGATAAGATTAGATCGATCAAACAGAATTATGTGTTGTAGAAAATGTACATAAACAATGTGTACTGTCAAAATATATCTAGTAATAAATATTTTTTATATCAGTGGATTTTCAATGCATCTGATAGAAATAGCTTCCGGTAAATGTCGCACCTATGCAACATTAACAATGGAAACAATGCTTTCAAAAAATAAATGTAAAACACCTTGTTACATTATTTGAACGACTAGGTAATACATGCGTTTGAGAAATTAAAGAAGCTGAATATTTACGTAAAGTTAGAATCGATTACTGTTTATAATCGTTTTTAGGTCTATTTCTGCTATGACAGACCTAAAATGGAGCTAAAAGTGATATTCACAAATCTACTGGTTAATATGATCTTTAATGTGCTTCTTTAAACGGCTCGAACGTGACGACTTTCTGATTCAAGGGGGTTGCATTTACATAATTTTTTTTTGCTTGTTTGTTTTATAACATGTTATTTACTGTCTGATCAAGTATTTTCATAAAGCAAATTCTTCATCATTTGTCACAAGTATTATCACAGAATTTTACAAAGATCATTGAGAATGAAAAATATAAACTGATATTAGTGATAATAGTCATTTATATAGCGCCATCTATCTAGAAATATTTCATTCCTGGGCGCACAAGAAAAAGAAAGAATGAGAGAGTTTAGATGAGTGTCAAAGTGTCAATAACTAATGGAGAAAATGTAACTTTTCTCTAATACAGATTGGAATTTATCAGAATCTGAAATGGTAAGAGAGAAAAACAAAGATAACAGTTGGTATCTTGAACGCAGATTCGTATATAAGTTTTTTTTAGATTTTATTTATTTAACCAGTCCACATATTGGTATATATATCATACATTAATCGCATTAACTTATTTGATTCACGATAAAAGAATTTTAAAAATGCCTTGCTCAAGGGCATAAGTGCTTTGACGGTAATCGAGCCTCCGATATTCTGATCTCCATTCAAGTGCCTGGCCTTAGACCACTCGGCCGCGGCACATCCACAAATGAACGTAGATCGATTATTTTTGTCTCACCTGCGAAGCAGAGTGAGACTATAGGCGCCGCTTTTCCGACGGCGACGGCGAAGGCGGCGGCGTCAACACCAAATCTTAACCTAAGGTGTAAGTTTTTGAAATGACAGCATAACTTAGGAAGTATATGGACCTAGTTCATGAAACTTGGCCATAAGGTTAATCAAGTATTACTGAATATCCTGCCGGAGTTTTGTGTCACATGACAAAGGTCAAAGGTCATTTAGGGTCAATGAACTTAGACCATGTTGGGGGAATCAACATCAAAATCTTAACCTGAGGTTATGTTTTTGAAATGTCATCATAACTTAGAAAATATATGGATCTAGTTTATGAAACTTGGACATAAGGTTGATCAAGTATTGCTAAACATCCTGCCTGAGTTTTGAGTAACATGACCAAGGCCATTTAGGGTCAATGAACTTTGGCCAAATTGGGGGTATTTGTTGAATTACCATCATAACTTTAAAAGTTTATGGATCTGATTCATGACATTTGGACCTAAGAGTAATCAAGTACCACTTCACATCATGTGCGAATTTCAAGTCACATGATCAAGGTCAAAGGTCAACTTTGGCCGAATTGGGGGTATTTATTGAATTACCATCATAACTTTGAATGTTTATTGGTCTAGTTAAAAAAAACTTGGACAAAAGAGTAATCAAGTATCACTGAACATCATGTGCGAGTTTCAGGTCACATGATTAAGTTCAAAGGTCATGTAACTAAAGGTCAATGAACTTTTTTTTTTTTTTTTTTTTTTGGGGGGGGTATTTGATGAATTATCAACACAACTTTGAAAGATTATGGATAGGATTCATGAAACTTGGTCATAAGGGTAATCAAGTATCACTGAACATCTTGTGCGAGTTTCAGGTCACATGACCTTTCAAAGTTTATAGATATAGTGTATTAAATGTTGATATAGGGGTAATCAAGTATCACTGACAAGTTTTAAGTCACATGATCAAGGTCAAATGTCAGTAAACGTTGTATTGTATCATACATGAATGGTGTATTTTGTGAATAATTATTTTATAGTAGTTTTCAAAGTCAGCACTGCTACTACAGTGCGTATAAAAAAAAAACGGGACAGATTTGAAAAGTCTATAATTTTTTTTTTCAAATTATGATGTCTATATTTTGGTGCTAATACACTCTAAAAAACGAAGTGCTAATTCAGCTCTTAAAGAGCGTGTATAGTGACTGCACTTCGGAGTGCTGATTTTTTAGTTCAAATTTGAACGAGAAAATCAGCACTCCGAAGTGCAGTCACTATACACGCTCCTTAAGAGCTAAATTAGCACTCCAGTTTTTAGAGTGTAGGTGCTCTAAGGTCTTATCTTTGAAATGCAATTTAAAAAAAAAGAATTTTGTTCATGCTTGAGCAAACACTGGTCGTTTTTGTTGGGGGTTCAAAAAGAAGCTTGCGCCAGAATTGCAGAATATGAGTAATATGATGATCAGACTTCTTGCTAATCAGAAGAGTTCCTCTGGACCGTTTCATTATCTGTGCCACAATTTTCGAATTATGTTGTCAAATTTTATTTAAAATTCATTTATTTACTTGAATTATTACTTGAATTATTTTGTTTTTTCATTTAAACTTCTCTTACCTTTAAATACCTTCATAAGTAACTGAGAAAGAAGATTTTTTTGTCAACCCAAGCAAGAAGATTTGCATTGGAAAAACTTGTCATTATTCAAATGCTTTTATTATATGAAACAAATTATGTTATGTACCTTTAAAAGACATGAATCTATTTTTCAAGGGGTCATCGATTCCTTGACCAAGTTAAATTGCTTGACAGGAAACACAGGAAGGGATTCATGTCTTTCAATGACAATGGTGTATTGAGTTAATTTTGAAGGAGCTAGTTATGACAGATCGGGTAAAATGTATTAAAAAGTTGTGAGCGAGCGAAGTGAGCACGCAAATATTCCCACTTTTTTATTATGATATCAAATTTTGTGATAGATTTTGACATAATATTCAGAAAATAATATCATATTTTACTTTCTATCTTTCCTTTGATTTCCTGTCCACTTTTTATCTTGGTCATGATTTTTTTTTTAATTGAGGAGGGGGGGGGGGGAGGTATCCCGAGCCCCCGCCCATCTGTGTTGCACTGTTCAAAATGGACCATAAACTTTGTAGCACACAATGAAAGGGTTTGAAAAAAATCCACGCTCTCCCATACTTCGGTTGAATTTTTTTTTAGCTTGAAGAAGGAATATTCAAAGCTAACAGCCCGGGCTAACAGAGAGCACATGATTTGAAAATTATGGCAAAGAAAATGAAAAGGATAAGAGGAAGTCTGCTAATTAGCAAGAAGTCCGATCATCATATTTATAATTTTATGCCATTTTGGTGCAAGCCTCCTTTTTAACCCCAGACAAAAGCATTCCGTGTTCGCTCAAGCATTTTTTTAATAGCATTTGAAAGATAAGACCTTAGAGCACCTATTAACACAAAAATATAGACATCATAATTTGAAACAAAAATTTTATAGACTTTTCAAATCTGTCCCGTTTTTTTTTATACGCACTGTACATGTATATTGAATCGCGTGATGCACGGGTGAGACCGCCAGAGGCATTCCACTTGTTCTAGTTTTCAATCTGTATTAGACTCATGTTATAATTTCTTTATCATTTTATGTTTTTCATTCTCAAAGATAGTTTTACAATTGTATAACTCAGTGGTATAACTTGTTCAAATTATTGTAGAAATTGCTTTTATGAGACTTATTTGTTTCTAATTGTGAACATAATTCAAAAGAAGACCAAGTCATGTAATACAGCAAAATAAAATCCATTTTAACATTGTCTCTTCGTTTTTTAGTGTGTAAATATTGCAACATTGCATTGCTATTTTGTGTAGCCCTTATAAGATTTCGATTTGTATATGATTTGTCATTTTCTCTTTTCGCTCCGTTCGAGGTCTGTACGGGGGGGGGGGGGGGGGTCTGTAATTTTTTCGGAGATTCAAGTTCCTAATTTAGAGACATTTTTTTAAAATTTCTCACTGAAAACTGATGGGTAAATAACATTCATAGCCATATAATTCAATCAAAATATACAGCCCTTTTCTATAAAAGGTCAAGAAGAATATTTGATATGAAATTTAATGTTATCTTGATATTTTGAGCACGAACATTTTGGATAATTTTGACGAATTCGTAGTTTATTCTTCGTTAGGCATGTCCAAAATGTATTGGATTTCAAATTTCAGGGCAAAAATCTGTGTAGCGTCCCGCAGTGTTTCCACAGAGCCAAAACAAATTTTCCCGCTTAAACTTGACAAAGTCTTGAAGAGGTTTTGCCATTTGATTGTAGTATATCTTTGATTATTAAGTTGTAGATCTAATTCAATATCCATTGCCTACGGGCTTTGAAATCATTTCGCTACCCCAGCAAAAGAAAAGACTGGGTCGTGCTAACAGAAACTAATTTAGAACATTAGACTCAATTATATCTCACGGTATAATTTTGCTATTTGATGGTAGCTTATCTGTGACTTTTGATTAATGAATTGTAGATCTATTTCAGTAATTAGTGCCTATGGGCTTTGAAATAATTTCGCCACCCCAGCAAAAGATATGACTAGATCGTGCAAAGAGAAACGTTTGTACTCTAAGATCATCATGTGCCTGTCACAAACACTGTCAAAATAAGTAATTAGCTAATAAATATTTTTTATATCAATGGATTTCCAATACATCTAATAGAAATAGATTACGGCAAATGTCGCACTTATGTAACATTAACAACGGAAACAATGCTAATTAAAACAATTGTTTAAACATCTTTTTGCATTATTTGAATGACTAGGTAATACACGCGTTTGAGAAATTAAAGAAACTGAATAATTTCCTAAAGTTAGAATCGATTATATTTAATCGTTTTTGCCATTTTAAACATAAATTGCAGAGAATTCTTTATCTTTATCAAAAAATTGGCAACAGGATTACATTCTAACATAATATGAACAAAAGTTTCTTCTGCTTCACAGAACATACAAGATGTGTCATTAGCTAATTCCTATTAACGAAACGACGTTGTTCATTGGATACAAAATTCACGATCGCAAGTTTACGTTGGTTAATTTGTTTATGATATTTGCACAGTATGCAATATACAAATCTTATGCCATGTATAATATGTTTTGAAGTCGGAAGTAGAGGGGTGGTTACCAGAGACAATAAACAGCAAATTAAGACAATTCTACATCACGTCGGTTCAAGGAAATACAAAGATACTATCCTTACAATGAGTAAATTAGCACTAATTGGTTCATACGTAATCTACAATGCAAAGAGTGAACCTCAGTGGACCGACATGACACTTCTTCACTAAATCTCATTCTGAATTTCCCCAATATAATTGTTTTACATCTCAAGATAAATATTTGCAATTTTTTCTGTCATTATTATGCTGTTCAGATAATTATGGCGTAAGGGCTGATTCCTTTTCCCTTTTCCTTATACTTCACCCCCTCTTTACCTCTTTATCTATATTCCGGCCTTCTCCTGTTTTTCTATTTCTTCTCTTCTTCCAAACCTTTTCTACACCATTTCTTTTCCATCAGCCCTTGCTTCCTTATTCTTCCCATCGTAATTTCTTTTTATTCCAACCATTCTTGTTTAATTTATGTATGCCAGACAGTAATATATCATAATTTGCGGAACAAAATCAAATTTGTTATATGTACAAAATATAAACTCAAGATCTAGGCTTACCTATGTGAATTTACTTTGTATTTGTTTATATATTCATAATTGCATAATTTATATATTTTTGTAATACCATATGTTAGTACAATGACCTCATTTTAAAATCAGAACAACCTAAGTTAAACCACAGGATAGCACATCCCCTCCTTCCCCCTTCTCACCACTCTAAGTATAAATTTTGTTTTGAATCGAATTGACGCGTTTGATATGTAAATAATTATCATCTCTTGCTTTATGTTTGTTTATGTATACCTATACTGTATTCAGTTTATGTTGCCCTGTATCACGTTCGTTTAGAACTGATAACCTGGGCATATTATTGTATTTGATTTCCTTTTTTACGAATAAAAGGTGATTTATAAAAAAAAAAAAGGAAGAGCTTTTAATATATATTCAATTTGGTATGAGTTCAAGAAAGAGATATTTTTTTATGTAAAATGGCGATTTAAATCCAATGTTCATTTAATTCAAATGTTCAAAGAGCTTTAACCCTATGATTACATGTAACTTGTTGTGTAACTCTACACGCACTGTGCCTCAAAAGAAATTGTTAAAATGAGAAAGGAATATGAAGAATAAAGAACCTCTAAACGAGGAAAAGAAAAACAATATTTAATCGCTTTTAATTCTATATTTGTCATTACAGACCTAAAATGGAGCTAAAAGTAATATACACAAATCTACTGGTTAATATGATCTTTAATGTGCTTCAGAATGATGTATTATGGGTAATAAACCTGGCCTGATATGAGTAGTTGAGGACTTGAGATGGGGCTATTAAGGTCTATGGTTAATATGATCTTTAATGTGCTTCTTTAAACGGCTCGAACGTGACGACTTTCTGATTCAAGGGGGTTGCAATAACAAAATGTGTTTTAATTGTTTGTTTTCTAACGTGTTTTTTACTATCTTCTCTCTAATCAAGTATGTCTCATAAAGCAAATTCTTCATCATTTGAATCAAGTATTATCACAGAGTTATACAACGATCATTGAAAATAAAAAGATATAAAATGATAATAGTTATAATAATAGTCATTTATATAGCGCCATCTATCTAGAAATATTTTATTCCGAGGCGCACAAGAAAAAGAAAGAATGAGAGAGTTTGGATGAGTGTCAAAGTGTCAATAACTAATAAAGAAAATGTAACTTTTCTCTAGTACAGATTGGAATTTATCAGAATCTGAAATGATAAGAGAGAAAAACAAAGATAATAACAGGTGGTATTTTGTACGCAGATTCGTAGATAAATTTTGTTTTTTTTTCTAAACAAGTCCACATGTTGGTCAATATCATGCATATAGCATATTGATTTATGTGATTTACGATAAAAGAGAAAATGTGGATTAAACGCCTTGCTCAAGGGCATAAGTGCTGTGCCGGGAATCGAACCTCCGATCCTCTGATTTCCATTCAAGTGACGTGACTTAGACCACTCGGCCAAGGCACCTCAACTAATTAACGTAGATCGATTATTTTTCTAGATTTCAATAATATTAGAGTCATGTTATAATTTCTTTATCATTTTATGTTTTTCATTCTCAATGATAGTTTTACAATAATTATTGTATAATTATGTGGTAAAACTTGTTTCAAATTATTGCAGAATTTGCTTTTATGACACTTATTTTAATGTATACATGATTCGGAAGAAGACGAAATCATGTAATAAAATAATAGAATCCAGATTAACGTTGTCTCTTCTTTTTTTAATGTATAAATCTTGCTTTGCTATTTTGTGTAGCCCATATAGGCTTTCGATTTGTATATGCTTTGTCATTTTCACTTTTCGGTCCGTTCGAGGTCTGTAAGTCTTTGTGAGATTCAACTTCCTAATTTAGAAAAAGAAATTTTGTTTTTCAGAAAAACTGATGGAAAAAATATAATTCAATAAAAATATACAGCATTTCTTCTATAGAGCATCAACAAGAATATTTGATATGGAATTGAATGTTTTCTTGATATTTTGAGCACGATCATTTTGGATAATTTTGACGAATTCGTAGTTTATTCTTCTTTAGGCATGTCCGAAATGTATTGCACGCGGGTTAAATATTCACGTGTGTCCTTTTATAAAAAAAGAAAAAAAACATGTATGACGGGATACCAGTGTTTCTACTTTGAAGGGAATTCTGGGTAATCCGGATCATTTTCAGGTAATTTTCGAGAAATGAAAAAAAATCCAGAAAATCCCAATGAAAATCCCAATTAAACGTAGTGTGGCGGCCCTCCGTCTTTGAACGGGTCCTGGATGCTGGGGGGCCGGCCTGTCCCTTGCCTCTATCACCTTCATCCGTTGATGAATTACTAGCCATTCTTAATGCGAGCGGTTTCCTTATATCTGTATATATGGCGTAATGTAGAGACCCGGGCGTGTTCCGTTTTCCCAAAATATATGGGGGTGGAGTGTTGAGGGATAGTGTGAACAGGTGAAATATAGAATAACAGGGGATTTCTATTGGGGCTGTATAATCTCTATGGGAAGGCTTATACTGTAGAAGTCAATCGGATTCCATAGATCACACAGGTTGGAGACGATGATTACATTTGGTGTATGACAACGGTCATAATTTAATTATACATCATTGTTCAGCATTTGTACAGGTTATCACCATTAACACCGTCACCAATTATCCAGAATTGTATTTGCAGTAGTATAAATTAAGCGAGCAATGTTTATTTCCAAACCTTTTCTTGATTCAGCCCAGTTGGAGAGGAGCGCAGAGAGTTCGTCGTCCGACTCCGACCTCAGCCGCCGTCGAAGTGACGAGATCACTGCGAAACTCCGCTATTTATAGTCTCCGAAAGCTGCCTTACGCAGTGCGTTGCGTAAGTCGATCATTGAGTTCTAACGCACCAAAAGCTATAGCGCCATCTACGTTTACTGCATTATAACCAAAACCTGTAGCGGACTGGTTCGCTACACAGCCCCCCTCTTCAAGGAATGTGTCCTCACATTTGTTTTATCCTCACATTAGCAGAGGGATTTCAAACAATTTGACAAAGGAAGCAAAATGTATTGAATTATATGCATTGCTGTATTAATCATAATGAGAGTTATGTCCTCTTGTATACACTCTTTATATGGATACTATGTACAATCTCTCTACATCTTCCATAACTTATTTCTGTGAGCTCTCATTGATAGCAACATTATCATCATTCTCATTAGCTGTATGAAACGTGTTCACTCTGTGGACATTAACTCTGAATATAAACATTACAGCGAGTGCTTCTATGCAAAATTAGTTTCATAAATATCTGTGAGTCGAGGACACCTCCTTGAACAATATTATCCGAAAAGATAATGGTGTGGTGTTTCACAAAACAAATAAATGACTTATACTACGACATAAATATGGCGAAACATTTATATATATACAAGTCCAGTGGAAATTAAGTTGTTTTCCACGTTGGTTCAACAGTTCGTGTGGATTTAGTGCTTCTATCTGATTAGTTCATTTTCAACAGTTAGAATCCTTGCGTCTTCTGTTATGCCACGCAGTAGATCCATAGACCGATTTATATCAATAGTTTGTCAGTCATAGAAACATCTACAGTACAGTTCCACATCTATCTGCAGATGGAAAGTTATGAATGTTCAATAGAAATAGTCTGGAGGTCTTCTCCGCCTTCTTGGATAGCGTGAAGGGTTGACGTCTGAGTCACTAGAATCATCAGGTAATGGAATTCCTGGTCTCAGTAGAAGCCTGAGTAGGTTGTCCATCATCCACAACATCTGGTTCACGATCGGAAGTCAAATCGTCTGTTCTGTCGGCCGGCTGAGTCCTCCAGGCCTCCGGTACATCAGATCCGTTGTAGAGCTTCAGTCAGTCAAAGTGGACCACTCTCAGTTTGCTCCTGGGGGATCTCTGGATGCGATAGGTCACATCGGAAAGTCTGGACACCACTTGGTAGGGACCTTCCCATTTAGGTGCTAATTTAGGGCTGACTCCCTTCTTCCTGGCATTGTTGCGGAGCCATACGAACTGTCCAGCTTCATAGAGTTTCCCATCTGATTTCCGATCATAGTTCCTCTTCTGGCGTCGCAGTTCAACACCCTTACGTTGCTGGGCCCTGTGGTACGTCTCTTCCATTCTTTCCCTCAGCTGCTGAGCATAGTCCGTCCACTCACTTCCATCCTGTTTGGAGAACTGCAAATCGATAGGCATTGAAACCTCTCGGCCAAACATCATCATGTTTGGAGTCTCCTTGATTGTGTTGTGCGTGGAGCTTCTGTATGCAGCTGTGGCGTAGGGTATGTACCAGTCCCAGTCCCGCTGGTGCTTCTCTGGATCCAGTAGGGTAGCAAGAATGTTGATCAGTGTCCGGTTGAACCTTTCAACCATCCCATCACTCTTTGGGTTGTACGGTGTCGTCCTTGTCTTTCTGACACCCAGTAATTGACAAACTTCTTGGAAGATGTTGGACTCGAAGTTCCTGCCCTGGTCACTATGTATCTCATTAGGAACTCCATAGCGGCAGATGAATTCGTCCACTAGCTTCCGTGCCACTGTTTCAGCTCTTTAATCTGGTATTGCATATGCTTCGACATACTTGGTATAATAGTCAGCTACCACAAGAATGTACTTGTTCCCGTCATTGGTAATTGGCAATGGTCCCATAATGTCCAGGGCGATCCTCTCCATCGGATATCCACTCTGCCTCTGCTGTAGCAGAGCTCTTTTCCCTGGTCCTGCCTTCTGTCGGCGAGCGCAGTCTGGACATTGCCTAATGAAGGATCTGACATCTTCCTTCATTCCTACCCAGTAGAAACGTTCCTGTACTTTGTGTAGAGTCTTCGTCATACCAAAATGTCCTGCCATGGGAGATGAGTGTAGGTCCTGTAGCACCTCCGGTATCAGAGATTTAGGTAGTACATAACGCCACCTGACATCACGTCCATCTCCTGATTCCCACCTCCGGTAGAGAACACCATCTTTGACCTCTAGTTGGTCCCAGTGATCCAGAAGAACCTTGACCTTAAAAGGATATGCCGTCGCCTCTTCCCGGGATGGCTTCCTCCCTTCCACCAGTGCATTCCTGACTGGATTTATGTTAGGATCTTCCTGTTGGGCCTCTTGGATATCAGCTAGATTGTCATTCCTCAACGTGATGACATTGATATTCCCAGTGTCTCCTCCATAGATGCAGCCTCCTTCTCGCTTACACTGCCTGCATGGTCTTCGTGATAGAGCGTCAGCGTTGCTGTGAATCCTTCCAGCTCTGTGTATAATCTCAATGTCGTAGCTTGATATGACTTCCAGCCATCTTGCCAGCAGACCTTCAGGTTGCCGGAAATTCATCAGCCATCTCAGAGCTCCATGATCAGTCCTCACCTGGACGTGGCGATCATACAAATACTGCTTGTAGTGTTTGAGATACACTACTACAGCAAGTAGTTCCTTGCGGGTTACACAGTAGTTCCTTTCTGGTTTGCTTAGGACTCGGCTTCCATAGGCAATCACCCGTTCCTGGCCATTCTGTATCTGGGAGAGTACACCGCCGATGCCATCATTGCTGGCGTCTGTGTCCAGAATGAATCTTCCCTCCTCGGTAGGGTATACCAGTATTGGAGCCGTGACTAGTCTGTGCTTCAATTCCTCGAAAGCTTCTTGGCAGTCCTGGTTCCACTCAAACTTCCGTCCTTTCCCTGTCAGTTGATGCAGAGGCCTAGCAATTCTGGCAAAGCCTTCAACAAAGCGACGATAGTAAGATGCAAGGCCTAAGAATCCTCTGACCTCCCTCACTGACTCGGGTCTGGGCCATGTCCTGATTGTTTCTGTTTTGTCCTTCTCAGTCGATATACCTCCTGCAGAGACGACGTGCCCAAGGTATGAAACAGAAGTCTTGAACAAGTTGCACTTCTTTGGCTTCAGCTTCAGCCCTGTCTGTCTTAGACGTTCAAACACCTGCTGCAGCCTCACAATCTCCTCATCAATGGATTTTCCGAACACGATCACGTCATCCAAGTAGACCAATAGCGTCTCCCAGTGCAGTCCTCTCAATACCTGGTCCATGAGTCTTTCAAACGTTGCTGGGGCGTTGCACATGCCAAAAGGCATGACCTTCCAGGCATACAGTCCCCCACCTGCTAGGAAAGCTGACTTCCTCTTAGCATCCGAGTCAAGCTCTACCTACCAGTACCCACTAGCAAGGTCCAACGTTGAAAACCATTTGGCTCCAGAGAGTGCGTCAAGGGTCTCGTCGATCCGAGGAAGAGGATATGCATCCTTGATGGTAACATTATTTAGTTGCCTGTAATCAACACAGAAGCGTTGGGAGCCATCTGTCTTCCTGACTAAGACGATGTTGGCTGCCCATGGACTGTCTGAAGGCTCGATGAGTTCCCTGTCCAGAAGATCATTGACATGCTTCCTGATTACATCTCTCTGTCCAAACGGATGTTTCCGTGGCCTCTGTTTGATAGGCCTGGTCTGTCCGGTGTCAACTGTATGTTTCACCAGGTTGGTTTTCCCCAAGTCATAGTCTCCTTTGGAAAAGACATCCTGGTATGTAGTCAGAAGCTTAGCAATATGTGCATGGTACTGCTCTGGCACCTCTTGTATACTCCGCTCGTACAAATCAGTCAGGTACTCTGGTAGATCAATCTCCTCACTGGAAAGCTGAGATGCTTGGATATCTGGTTCTGATACTGCCGACAAATATCCTAGCTCTGTCCCCTTCTTTATCACACGTTGGGATCCTGTAGGGTTGTACACTCTAACTGAGACTGCTCCATTACTAGTTCTGACGAGGGTCCTGGCCAAGATTATGCCTTTCTGTGTAAGTTGGCGTCTATCATTTGCTGCTTCAACAACGCCTGTAACGTCATCTGAAACCCCGTCCAGTACTTTTCCTGTAATGATGCCTTCTCGGCCTGCCGGTATAGTGTACATCTCAGTAGCTATGATGCGAAAGCAAGTTCTAGAGTCGTCTTCATGGCGACACTGAACTGAACCCCACTTGGTTTCCATTGTAGCAGTCTCCAAGTTAAGCCTTGCTCCTAACTGCAGAAGATTATCCATGCCCAAGACTCCATCGCTACAGATATCAGCGACAATCAGGGTGATCCTTGCCTTCCCCTGGCCTATTATCACTTCTGTGTGGATCTTTTCATCCACCTCTAGTTGTGAGCCATCTGCAAGCATAACCTTCTCTGTAGTAGTTTGAATTGTAGGCTTCTCTTGTAAGTTCCTATAGCCTGACTTGGAGATGTATGTATCTGTTGCTCCTGTGTCTACCAGAAAACTCAGCTGTGTCCCACCGATAGTGACTGGCACATACATGCCCTTCAGAATTCCTTTGTTGATTTATCCATTGTACCTGGTTGTAACTATTGGCTGTGTGGCATTTGGTATTGAGGGGCTGGTGCTTCCAGGTTCCACGGCCGCGCCATGCCCCCCTGGGGCGACCTTACTTCGTTTGTTGAGCTCTGATATTGTTGCTCGGCTTGATGAACCTGAGCCTCGTCTCTCATCCTCTTTTTGCACTTCCTCTTCATGTGGCCTTTCTTTCCACAATAGTAGCAGCTACCATCGAACTTATCTGAATTTCCCTGCTTCTGCTGCTTGTTGTCACTGGGTACTACGGTCTGAAGTTGTGGCTGTAGTGCGGTCCTAATGGCCTCCACCAGTTTGGTCATCATCTCAGCGTCACGCTTGGAAAGTTCTTCCTTCAAGGTAGCTACCATATCTTTCACTTCTGAGATTGGTTCGGAAGTTGGTTTATCTTCCTCATTCTCTTTTGTCATTGCCCTGCTGTACTTGGGTTTCCTGCTACTTCTCTGATCTTCAGAATGATGGAATGCCTCAGCTACCACTGCTGCATGTACCATCTCGTCCAATGTCTTACATTGGTTGTTGAACACTGTTGTTGTTGTTATTTTAAATAGGCAAACTAGTCAGTTTTGACTATTGTTGCCTTGTAAATTTGCTTTCCCTTTTTTTTCAAAAAGAATAATTTCTTTGTTCAATCTATATCAGTTAAAAAAAATAAAGGAAAGATAGGAAAGAAAAGTTCCTAGGAAATCGTGCAAGACCACCTCTCCTGCCCTGTATTAGTACGTTATCCTGACAAGCCCGCTCGAGGTACATTTCGAGGGCGTCTCAGGCGTACAAACAAATTGTACTCCCTATGTCTCTCAAACGTGAACAGGTGGCGCTCTATCCGATACCTCGTAGAACTCCATTTAAAATTCCGCAGGTGAAAATTTATGTCAAATCGATCAGATCAATATCAACATTTTTTTTAAAAACTTTTTAACAAACAAAAAAAAACATTTACAGTAGAGTAAATACTGACATTCAAGGGCCATATGATAAAGTGAAAGTGACAAGAAAGGTGCACACATAGACTATTTAGGTGAAAACATCATCGATTACATCATAAACAATTTCCCCCAAGATCGATGAATAATATTATATATACACCTTGCTCAGAAAAAGTATTATGGTTACGAAGTCTTGACTACACCCTGTTGTAATGGTTGCCATCCTGGCAACCATATTGAAATCTATAAGTCCTTTTGAAATATCTGATAAGTGCACTTTGGGTCTTTACTGCGAGATTCTCCACTTTACGTTCCGCATCAGAGATATTGTTAACATTTAATTCAGCAAGTAATAGGGCTCGTTGAATTATAAATCTAGGGCAAACATATAAGAAGTGGTAAATCGTTTCTCTTTCATTGCAGAAATCACACTTTCCAGTTGTGTGTCTTCCCGTCTTAAAAAGGAAGTCATTCAAACCCAAACCTCCCAAACGTAATCGGTGGATCATTTTTTCACCACTTTTGTCTGTGCAGAGATAATCAAAGGGTGTTTTTTCTGATACAACTTTCTGGTATTTTCTTAATTCTGAAGTTGACTTGTCCCATCTCTTCTGCCATTCATTTCTTGCAAGGACTCTTACAATCTTTTTTGTTTCTTGGATATTCAAACCATTATTTATCTCTATTTCTTGTTTTAGGGCTGCCTTTGCATAGAAGTCAGCCGTTTCGTTTCCATTAACCCCACAGTGAGAAGGAATCCACTCTAAGCAAATCAATATACCTTTATATTTTAGACAAGTAGCGGTATTTATGATTTCTCTAACGAAATTATCATCGTTGTTTTCCTTCACTGCTTCGATAGCACTCAGAGAATCGGTAAAAATTACCACTTTATTATAAACATTCAAATTTTCCAACCACTGCAATGCCAGAACAATGGCGACCAATTCTGATCTATACGATGATGTAAAATTTTGCATTCTTTTACATTCAATTACCCGCATAGCAGGCACGTAAAAACAAACAGAGGCATTGCCGTGCACCGGGTCTCTAGAACCATCAGTGTAAATATGGAGATTCTCTCTCCACTTTGTATTAATATACTCCACAGTTGTGTTATATTGATAAAAAACGTTATCACTTTTGGATACAAGCTCATGCAGCTTCAATGACACTTCTGGTGGAGAGAGATGCCAAGGAGGCAAGGGTGTATAAGACTGAAAAGATTCAGTTGTGTAGTATATCTCATCTTCCAAAACTCTCAAACCAAAAGGTTTTCGTGCTTTCTTATTTTTTTCGTATTCAAATTGCCAACAGTTCTTCAATGAAGATTGGAGTGGGTGTTTGGCGTTTTGTCTTATTTTTGCTTTGTAAACCTTGCTAAGCATGTATCTTCTCAGATCGAGTGGTAATTCACCAGTATCTACCTGTAAGGATTCCAGGGAGGTACCCGGCAACGCCCCTGTGCACAATTTTAAAGCCTGGTATTGAATAGTCAACAAGAAGTTCTTCACATGATCATGAGCTGAATCATATGCTTCTGCTGCATAATCCAACAATGGCCTGATGACCACTTTATAAAAAGTCAAAAGGCTTTTATAACTACTTCCCCACTTAGTTCCCACTAGTCTTTTCATTATATTTATTTTCTTTTTTGCTCTTGTTACAATCATATTTATATGTGGTCTCCATGTTAACTTTCTATCCAGTACTACTCCTAAAAATAGATGTTCGTCCTTTTGTGGTAAGGGGACCTCATCTAATTCAATCTGTACACATTTGTTAGTGTTACTAAAAAGCAAAGTAACAGATTTTTCTTTAGAAAGGGTAAAACCCCATCTGTTGAACCACTCATTTAGGATGTTCACATAGGTTTGTACTTTTCTTTTTAGAAAATCAATGTTTTTTCCACTTTTCCATATAACACAGTCGTCTGCGTATATAGAAATATTGACAGATTCGTCCATTGGTATGTCCGACAACATTAAATTGAAAAGGACGGGACTTAGGGAACTACCCTGCGGTAGCCCTTCATCTATGTCCTGTATAACTGAGAGGTACTTATTTGCCCTGACCTGGAAAGAGCGCCCGCTTAAATAGTTCCATAAGAACTTGACCATGTTGCCTTGGAAACCAAGTTTATTAAGTTTATAAATCAAGCCTTCCTTCCATAGTCTATCATAAGCCTTCTCCATGTCAAAGAAAACGGTCAGGGTATGTTCTTTATTCCCAATACTTTTTTGAATGTCATTTTCAAGTTGGGTTATATTGTCTTTTGTGCTTCTTGCCTTTCTAAAAGCACTGTGGCAAGATGGTAACAAACTATGTTTTTCCGTAAACCATACCATTCTTTCTTTGATGATTTTCTCAACTATTTTGATGAAACAGTCATTAAGAGCGATAGGCCTGTAGGAAGAAACGTCTGTAGCTTCCTTGTGTGGTTTCAATATTGGGACTATGACGCAATGCTTACATTGGAGGGGAACAATTCCTGTTTCCCATATGCTATTAATTATAGTTAACATTATCACTCTCCCTTTGTGTGAGAGATTTTTATATACTTCATACCCAACGCCATCTTTACCTGGAGAAGACTTTTTACATTTTTTAAAAGATATTCTCAATTCGTACATGGTAAAGGGTTCATTAAGGACACTACTACCCTTAGCATCACCAAATGATGATATGATGTCCTCATATTTTTTAACAATATCTATTTGTTCAGGGGTAAAAACTTTGCCCTTAAAACTATCGTTTATGTTTTTAAAGTGGTTGGCGAAAGTATCCGCAACGTCATTGCCAGTAACAACGGAACTATTCTCTCGCATGAGAACAATGTTTTTCCTGGGCGAAATACCATCATTATTGATCCTTTTAATCATATTCCAGATCTCGGATAAAGGAGTAAAACGATCAATGTCTTGACAGTACTTTTCCCAGTAAACTCTTTTGGCTTGCCTTAAAGTTTTCTGGGCAATAGATCTTTTCTTCTTAAAATCCTCCAATAAATCTGGAGGGGGTATTACATAACTTTTCAATTTGCTCCTTACTCTATTTCTCTCCTTTATTTTAGAGGAACATTCTTTATTCCACCATGGTACTGGGTTTTTCTTAATATTCTTGGTAGCTCGATGTCCTTTCAAATTTTCCAGGGTAATCTTAATTGATTCCATGAAAGAATCGAACTCTATGACCTTGCCTCCTTTCTGTAAGGTATTCCACTGCTCATCAGTTTGCCGCCTAAATTCATCCCAATTTACATTCTTTGTGGATAACATTGAACTGATAGACTGGGAGTGGTCGATCTTTGTTTGCGTACCATTCCCTTTCAGTATGTTCAACTGGCTTAACAATGGATAATGGTCACTTCCAAAGCTGTTGTTCAGGACCTGCCACGTTGTTTTGTTCGCTGTACAAGGAGGGGCTAATGTTAGATCCAAACAAGAAAAATTACCCGTGTGGTAGTCTACTCTAGTGGCACTTCCATCATTTAAGATAACAAGATTTCTCTCGTTTGCAAATTCTTCCACTTTGCCATTAGCATCTGTTTTTTTACTGCCCCATAATGTATTATGGGCATTAAAGTCTCCCAATATTACAAAGTTTTTCCCCCTCACATTTTTTAAAAGTTCATTCAGCGAATCTGTGCTAAGTTTGCTGCACGGGTTGTAGAAATTAACTACATTTAAAATCTCATCATCCAATAAAATTTCTAATATTATGATCTCCAGATCATCGTGTTTAAAAACACCTTTGTAGTTTAGTGAGGAATGGACGTATATAGCGCAACCCCCTCGGGACCCTCCTTTTCTATTCCTATATTCACATATATAGTCTGGTATCTGTAAGACCCTCCCCTCTTCTAACCAAGTTTCTTGTACACAAATAATTTCTAAGGGTCTTTTTTGTTGATTCAAAAATCTAATAAGCTCATCCCCGTGGCATTCAAGACCCTGTGCATTCCACTGGAGAATGCTGAATGCCACGAGGGTGATCAGACTAGTAGAATAGGCTGCGAATCGACTGTAAATCAACGTCTGTGGGATGTAAACCCAGAGTATCTTTCAAAATATGTGTTATTTCATCAAATGGATTACAGTCAGGCTTTGTTACTATTCTGATTAGTCTAATAAAGACAGAAATAAGTGTGATGTCTGAAGCACCTTTCAAGAAATTACTATGCGTTTGGCCTACATTCTCAGACATTTTACTTGTCACCTCTGTTTTGGTAGAAAATTGCGAATCCGAGACGATTTCCATTTCGGTTTGATCAGAAACTGCATTTCCTTTCTGAGTGTTTATTCTATTAATTGGATTTGTTACTTTTTTAATTTCTGCCTTGTTTACAAAATGTTTTCCCTGCTTAATTTCCTCGTTTTGTTCGGAGCGTAGTCTCACTGCTTGCGCATATGAGATGCGATTTTGTACTTTAATTTGCTGCACTTCTTGTGCTTCTTTTGATGCCTCACAACCTTTATAAGCAGCCGAATGATTACCATTGCAATTTACACATTTGAAATGTTGTCGCTCCAGTTCGCAATTTTCTACCGAATGTCCTAGGCCACATCTGGGGCACCTTTCCTTAGCACTACATCCACTTGCTAAATGCCCATATCTTTGGCATTTAAAGCACCTGGGTGCTGGTGGAATGTATTCCTTGACTCTTATTTTCTGGAATCAAAATTCAACATGTTCTGGAATTTGGGGGGTAGAGAAGAACAATATTACTGTCTTTAGGGGCTTCAAATCACCCTCAATTCGTTTCTTCATTCTCTCAACCTTCACTACTCTGCTTTGTTCTAGCTCCTTCAGAATATCTTCCTCAGAAGTTTCTAGAGAAATTCCAAATATGACCCCTTTCGAGGCATAGGTTTTTTCCTCTATTTTGACTGGAATATTGCCAATCTCTGGTATCTGAGTTAAGGCTTTACGTTGCTTGTCATTTTTACACTTTACTAAGAGACCCTTCCCACCTCGTACAAACTTAATGAAGTCAGGGGGAGACCCGCAAGCCTTTCCAATATCCTTCTTGACAGTTAGTTCATTAACTACACTAAGGTTTTTATTTCTATCAATAGGTACTAAGAGTACCTTTAGGAGGTCTGCTTTTGGGGCATTTATTCCTGTTTTGAAAGGAGTTGACGGCGGTGTACCAAAATCGGTATCCGCTGCCAGCTCTTCAACATCACTTAAACTACCTTCTCTCATTCTTTTCTTGGCTAATTTTAGTTTTCTTATTACTTGAAAACCTCCCTCCTCTTCTGGAGGCTTGCGGTGAGCTAGATTCTCCGCCACGTTAGTGGCGCCCGCCATTGTGGTTTGGCGGGAAATTCAAACCCTCGCTATATCTAAGTGCAGAGTGCGTGAAAGGCCCAAAAATGTCAGCTTACCCTTCTGCAATCCGAATTTCCCCAAAATTGGCAATAGCAAAATCCAGAAGGATCCAAGGTATAAATCCTAATTCCTATATAAATCCAAAAGATAGTCCAAAATCGAAAATGAAACAGCATAGCACAACAACTCGACTCGACTCGACTCGACGCGACTACTTACTCTTCTAACTGCCTCTCTAAGCTTGGGTTTAACAAGGGCGTCCATGAAGTGTCCCTTCGCCAATCTGTCACGGACATCAAAATCCAGCTCTGGGTAGGCCAATGCGGTGAGCTCCCTGATGCTTTGTGCAAGCTCCTTTAGTGTCTCGCCCTCCTGTCTCTGTCTTTGTTTCAGCTCCAGTAGATGATTCTCAGCCTGTTTATTATCTGAGAACCGATTGGCCAGCATTCTCTTGAGATCACTGAAGCCTACTGTATGCCTTTGTTCCCGTAGCAGCCTTAGTGCCTGACCTCTTAAGCATGATGCCAGGATCCTCCCCGCTTCTTCATCATCCCAGCCATTCACTGCTCGGCATGAGTCGAAATGTTGGCTGTAATCAATCCATGATGAACATCCATCATATTTGTCTGGCTTGATAAATTGGGTAAATATAGGCTTCTGTTGGGCGTCCTGTCATGACCTTGGTTTTGACGTCTTCCAATGCCTGATGGATTATGGCCTGAAGCCTACTGTCATCAATTGGAAGGTCTCGCACAGCAGTTTGTTTCATCACTGGTGATGCAGTTTCCCTGGCAGAATTTTGTACTGGTGAATTAATAGAAATGCCTCTCCTATTCCGCCACGTAGTATTGGATGGGCCTTCCTCCTCCTCAGTTGATGATGCTGTTTGAGTATTAGACCTATCTGTGCTCCCCCGAGTGCTCAGTTTTCTTCGACTCCGTCTGGTAGGCTTACTCTGCTCATTAGAGAGTGACTGAAGAAGCTTCTCCATCTGTGTTTGCATAGATTGAGCCTGTGCCTGGGCCTTGGCTTGCTGCTTCATCATCTCGTCCTGAGCCTTGAATTGATGCTTCATCATTTCTTCCTGGGCCTTGGCTTGCTGTTTCATCATCTCTGCAATCTCCAACAAAGCCTCACTCTTCTGCCTCCTCCTACTGGTAGATAACTTGATTCCAGAATGTGTAGAAACTGATTCATCCCCTGAAGAATTGCGACCATCTGTTCCAGATGTCCTCACGTTCTCCATCCCACTTCTGACACCATTTGTGTGGCGGCCCTCCGTCTTTGAACGGGTACTGGATGCTGGGGGGCCGGCCTGTCCCTTGCCTCTATCACCTTCATCCGTTGATGAATTACTAGCCATTCTTAATGCGAGCGGTTTCCTTATATCTGTATATATGGCGTAATGTAGAGACCCGGGCGTGTTCCGTTTTCCCAAAATATATGGGGGTGGAGTGTTGAGGGGTAGTGTGAACAGGTGAAATATAGAATAACAGGGGATTTCTATTGGGGCTGTATAATCTCTATGGGAAGGCTTATACTGTAGAAGTCAATCGGATTCCATAGATCACACAGGTTGGAGACGATGATTACATTTGGTGTATGACAACGGTCATAATTTAATTATACATCATTGTTCAGCATTTGTACAGGTTATCACCATTAACACCGTCACCAATTATCCAGAATTGTATTTGCAGTAGTATAAATTAAGCGAGCAATGTTTATTTCCAAACCTTTTCTTGATTCAGCCCAGTTGGAGAGGAGCGCAGAGAGTTCGTCGTCCGACTCCGACCTCAGCCGCCGTCGAAGTGACGAGATCACAGCGAAACTCCGCTATTTATAGTCTCCGAAAGCTGCCTTACGCAGTGCGTTGCGTAAGTCGATCATTGAGTTCTAACGCACCAAAAGCTATAGCGCCATCTACGTTTACTGCATTATAACCAAAACCTGTAGCGGACTGGTTCGCTACAGTAGCAACAATCAATATTCATGTTAGGGCCTATTTCTCAAGAATTACTTGCCTCTTACTTAGCTCAAAATTTTCTGCTCGCATTCCAGGGTTGCATTTGGCAATTTGTTGCTATTTTTAAAAAGTGCTTTCAACAAAACAGGTTAAATTATTTCAGGCAAATTGAGATTCAGTTTTGGGAAATTTGTTTTGGCTCTGTGAAAATACTGCGGTACGCACTCCAATCCACGTGCGCTTAATTGAACTTGACAAAGCGCTTAATTGAACACGACAAATACTTCATTCAATTTTGTTAGTTGATTGTGGCTTGACTTTGATTATTGAATTGTAGATCTAACTCAATATCCATTGCCTATGAGCTTTGAAATCATTTCGCCACCCCAGCAAAAGATCAGAGTAGATCGTGCAAAAAAAGATACTTTTTGCAAGTTTTGGACTAACAAAAGAAAATGTCAAATATTTATATATATATAATAAATATTTTTTTATATCAGTGGATTTTTAATACATCAGATATGAATGACTTACGGCTAATTTTCATTTACCTAACATTGACAACAGAAACATTGCTTATTGATTAATTGTTTAAATATCTTCTTAAATTATTTTAACGACTAACTAAATACGCGATCGAGAAATCAAAAAATTAAATGATAATTTTGTAGAATTGTAATCGATCATATTTAATTTTTTTATAGGTCTTATTCATTACAGACCTAAAACGGACACGTACGTGAACCGCCTATAGGATATGTATCAACTCAGCGGAGCCCGCCATTATAAAAGCCCTCTCGCGGTAGGTCGCCTAGCAATCGTGTTAGCGACGCTTGTGAGCATCGTCTTGCTAACTCTCCAAAATGAAGTTAAGTTAAGTGCAGGTTTTTGTTTTCTGTTAATGCCAATATTTACACTTGCATCTATATAACATTATTAAGGAAAAATGGCCTACCCTGAAAAGTAGATTATAAAAATGACCTTTCCCATGTTTTCATGATTATGATATGGCTGTATTAAACCTCAGTTATTGATTTGATGATGATTCCATAAAACAATAGGTCTACATCTTCTGTCAAGAGTGCGAGTTACATGTTTCTCTGTATTGAGGGGCGCTAAGTGCCAGCTAGAAGAGAAACATAAATTTCATATCCAGGAGTAATGTTGCTATATAGTATTTATATTTTCCAAAACTATGATTCATGATCATGAGTCCAGTCTTGGGTCAATAAGAACTTTTAGTCCTGATATTATACAAGGAGAAAATAACAGGAATGAGCAATTTGAAATTAACAGCACAAATCGTTTTATTTTGAGGTCAATATTTACACTTGCAATAACATTTCAATGGAAATATAATTTGAAAGGTAGATTATAAAAATGATTTTCCATGTTTTCATGGTTGTATTTAGTCTCATATTGAATTGATACATGTAATAGTGGTAGTTTCATAAAGTAGTATAGCTTCTGTGAACAGTGGGAGCTACATGTTTCTCCTGTTTACATGGAGATTTATTATTATTATTATTATTATTTTTATGTTAAATTGAAATTTGAATGGTTTCGAATAATTTTTCCCCATTTCATTTGATACAGAAAAAGACATTGGCAGGACCTCAAATTCTATTGCTAGCATTTATTAATTAAATAATGTTAATCAGAGAGGCGAGATTTTTTTGTATATTCTTTGGTACTGTATCGTGTTATAGATAGATCTGGAACTAATCATATATGCACACAATAATATAGTATATTTTAGGTCATTCAAATTGATTGTGTCAATTCTCTATTTGCAGCTTCTTAGTGGAACAAGGGATTTAAGTGTAGTATACAGTCTAAAAATACCCTTCTCTGAAGAATGTACAGATGAAGTTCATTTTCCACTGATTAGGCTTATTAAGTATTTTGAATGACATTTTTGATTTACCATGTAGGCTTAACTGTTCTACAAAACCTTGACACTTAAAACCCTTGCATAGCATATTGGTCCATGTTTTGTTTGGATGATTTTTTGTTGTGTGTGTGGTTTATTTTTTTAAGGGGGGGGGGGGGCAAATCCCAGAATATCAATTGAATGATAACTCTAGCTTTGGAGCTTTTTTTAGAGGGGTATTGGATTATGTTACGCAATATCACAGTCAATGTATGTTATGTACAATGCTTTTCTAAATGAAGCTAAAGTTAATGTACTTGAAATTATGCATGCATGAAATGAGTTAGGTTGGGACGTATCTGAAGGACAATGCAGTTTAGTACCTATTAACAGTTTGGATATTTCAGTAAGATGGAATTTTTGACCTGCATTTGTTTTTCCATCTAACGAAATGTTTTTTTTTTCCTTCTTTCTTAATTAATGAGTAGTTTGATCACATTCCTATGAACTGTAGATAGTTCAGAATTTAAGACGGTATGGTTGCCTTTCTGCTGTGGATTTTTTTTTGGAGAGTCCACTATCGGGCACGGGAATAAACCAAGATTGGAATTCAGATGAACAGAAGGTACTGAATATCTCTAAGCCTTTATTCAAGTATTTAATAGTATCTCAGTTTCGTCTTATGGATCTTTATTATTTTAGTTAGGAATGAGACACTGAGAAGTTCTGGAATAGTTTAGTAATAGGAACTATTATCAGTGCAAGGTATATGAGTTACTTAGACATGTTAGAATTGGATAGTTTGCTTGCTTCATCAATACCAAATAACAGTCTGGAATTCCTATAAGATGGGATAATTTGTGAAGCATTTTCCTGCATTTTAACATAAGGGTTTGTTTTGTTACATAATGAATATTCTGAAGGACATTCCTCTGAACTACAGATAGTTTCAGAATAGTATGTCTTACATAATGAATAGTTTTAATGACATTCTGAACTACTGGTAGGTCAGAATTAAAAAGGTCACTGTTAATATTATTTTAGCACGCCTTTCTGGCGTGGATTTTTTTTTTTTTCAGAGCCCACAACCAGGCTCTGAAGTAAAATGGACCAAAATTGGATTGGAGTTCACATAAAAAGAAAGCAACTAATGTTCCTAAGCTTTTGATGTACAAAAAATAGTATGTTAGTTCGTCCTTTATGTTAGTTCGTCCACAATATGGATTTACATTTTAGTTACAGGATTCTTGATGTTTTGTTAGGAGTACGACTGAGTGAAATTGGGAATAGTTAAAAATGGGTTATTTAGAATTGGATTTTTGCTTGCTTCTGCCTATCAAGAACATCATGGAATTCTTAGTAAGATGGGATGGGATAAATTGTGATGTATTTGCTGACATAGTAACGTCAATGTTTTTTTTTTTCTTCTTTTACATAAGGAATAGTTTAATGACATTCCTCGGAACTGCATTCCAGAATTTAAAACGGCCACCATTTAACAGTTCTCTTGTCTGCCTTTATGTTGTGGATTCCTTTCTTCTTCAGAGCCCACTATTATAGGCACTGAACTAAATGGGCCAAGATTGGAGTTCATATTTTAAAAAAAAGTAATTGATATTTCTAGGTTTGTGAAGTATTTCCTGGTTTTTTAATCATGTTAACATAAAAGGTTTTCTTTTTCTTTTACATAATAATAATGACATTACTCTGAACTAAAGATAGTTCAGAATTGAAAATGGCCACTTTTATTAATAGTATTCTAGCATGCCTTTCTATTTCCCCCTTATTTTCTCAGAGCCTATACTATCAGGCACTGAAATAAATGGACCAAGATTGGAGTTCAGATAAAAGAAAGCAATGGATATGATAGTTCATCCTTCAGGATGCTTAGATTTTTTTTAGATATTTTGTTTTGTTTTGTTAGAAATAAGACAATGGCATGTGGGAATAGTTAGAAATCAGAGAAAATGTGCTTGAATGTGGGTGAATGAAAGGGGGATTTGCATTTCCGGCATGTTTCTGTTGAGGCAGTTTTGTGCGCGTTGTCATGGATGCGAGGCGGGTAGGCCAACGGTGTGGCGTCACCACTTTGCCTTTTTTTTCTCCCTTCAGGAGAAAAAAACGTTAAGGTTTCGTTTTGTGGGGATGCGGCATCGTCGGTTTTATTCTTTTCTTGCTATTCGTGGGGACGCGGGTTGGGCTGGTCTCTGGACGCCGGACGGGGGCAGGGCTTTTGGAGTTCGGTAGCTTAGTTCATCTTCTGATTTTGGTGGATTTTGTTATTGCTTCCCCGTTCTATATCAGAATCATACATTGCATTAACCAGGGGTGTTTTGGTGTTCCCATTCTGTGTATAAAAAGTATACAAGGGTTCAATGTGAATGGGAGTTTAACTTTAGTTAATGCGTTTTTATATATGTATATGTATATGTATATATATTGTAAAGAAATGGATGAAGAGAACAATGGTAGGCGTAGCTTAAATCAAGGTTCCCCAGAGCTATCTACCCTTTGGAAAAATTGGTGATGCCGAAAAAATGCCTCTGCCGGGAATCGAACCCGGGCCCCCAGCTTTGAACGCCGGTGCCTTAACCACTAGACCACAGAGACGGGTTAGTGGCTAGGGCGACCCCGATCCGATTGACCGTCAGATAGACAGATTTTCAACACTATACCAATTACAATTTCCTTTGTCGGGTGAAGGTGGGTTTCGAACAATGACAAGCCGCCATGCTTCAGCTGGATCAAAGCTACTGCTTTGATACAGTACACGTATGGGCGAACGTATACAAATATGTAAAGTTATACATGTACAACAGCTTTGGCAACTCTTTTTTTATTTATATTGTAAAGAAATGGATGAAGAGAACAAGATGAAGAGATGAAGAGATGTATATATATATATATATATATCTGTATATACACTACTCAAAAAAAGTTAAGGACCACTTTTTAAAACGTACATAAAGATTTTATACAAGGTGTTTTATTTCTGGAAATACCTCAGTACAACTGTCCTAAATGTCCTTAAACACGCTGTAATCAATTTCACGCATGGGTGGTTTCAGTTGTTGCACAATGTCTCTCGCATCACTGCACATCCTGAAAAGTGGGCCCCGAGGGGTATCAGCTACCGACATGAAGTGGTAAAAACGAATGTCTGAGTGTCTTTCAGGCAGTTCAGTAACGAGTGTGACCACCTCCTGCAGCAATAACGGCTTCACAGCGCTGTCTCATGGAGCTGATGAGGCGATTGATGTCTCTGACGTCCAGTGCATCCCATGCAGCCTCCAGAGCCACACCCAGCTGCTGCAGTCCAAGTGGATGGTCTTCGAGCTGCTCGAGACTCCTCCCCATCATGTCCCAGACGTGCTCTATCGGGTTTAAGTCCGGGGACCTCGCTGGCCACTCCATACGCTCAATCCCCTGGCCCTCAAGGAACTCGGTCACCACCCTAGCTCGGTGGGCACGGGCATTGTCATCCATGAAAATGATGTTTTGTCCCACATTTTCTGCAAATGGCACCACTATAGGTTCAAGGACCTCATCCCTGTACCTCACTCCTGTCATTGCTCCCCCTGGGACCACGTAGAGACGAGTACGGTTGGCGTAGGTGATGCCTCCCCACACCATGACGCTGCCTCCCCATAACGGTCATGTTCTGCAATACAGGGGTCTGCAAATCTCTCTCCTGGTCGCCTCCAGACTCTCGAACGTCCATCATTGTGGTCAAGGGAAAATCTGCTCTCATCTGTGAACAGAACTCTACGCCATTGCTGTCTGGTCCATCTGACATGCTCCCGGGCCCAGTTGAGACGAATTCTTCTGTGAGCAGGGGTGAGTGGGACACACTGAGCTGGCCGTGTGGCATGCATATTGGCTCTGTGAAGTCGGTTACGGATTGTTTGAGTGGAAACAATCACTCCAGTTGCTGCAGCGAAGTCATTGTTGAGGCGGCGTGCACTGTGAAAGCGGTTGCGGAGGCTGAGATTCGTCAAGTAGCGATCATCTCTAGGGGTTGTCGAAACTGGTCGGCCACTGCGGGGTCTCTCGGAGTATAGCCCTGTCTCTCGGTGTCTTTGATTTGCTCTGCTAATGACACTGTGTGACACGCCCATCATTCTGGCTACTCTTCGCTGACTGAGGCCAGCTTCCAGCATCCCTAGGGCTCTGGCTACATCTGTTTCACTTAGGTGGTGTCTTGGCATTGCTGTTGTAGGCAAGTTGTTGATTGTACAGACTAAAGACGGAAAATGCTTTGGAAGACACTTGTCTTATGGCCCACTGCAATGATGCCAGAGACATCATGAAAGAACTGCATGTGTGAAATTGATGTCATTGTGTTTGATGGCATTCTGGACAGCTGTATCTTGGCATTGCTATTGTCAGCAAGTTGTTGATTGTAGAGACTAAAGACAGAAAATGCTTTGGAAGCCATTTTTGTACGGGCACATTGCAATGATGCAAGAGACATGAAAGAACTGCATGTGTGAAATTGATTTCATTGTGTTTGATGGCATCCTGGACAGCTGTATCTTGGCATTGCTGTTGTCAGCAATTTGTTGATTGTAGAGACTAAAGACAGAAAATGCATTTGAATCCACATTTGTACCACTTCACAATGGGCCCACTTTTCAGGATATGCAATAATGCGAGAGACATCATGCAACAACTGAAACCACCCATGTGTGAAATTGTTACAGGGTGTTTGAGGAGATTCAAGACAGCCATATTCGGGTATTTCTAGAAATACAACACCCGGTTTGAAAATTGTATACACACATTAAAAAGTGGTCCTTAACTTTTTTTGAGTAGTGTATATATGTATATTTGATATATATAATTTTTTTTTCAAATTTATTTATTTTCTTTTTTCTTATTCTAATTTTTTTAAGGAGGAGAAGGGTCCCTTAAATCGAAGTCATGCTTTTCCCATCTCTTGTCGACAAGGATGAATTTACTCTTGGTAGTAGATTCATGTCAGACTGGGTGGGGAGTTCTACTTGTGTGGGGGTAATGGGAATCGTGGAAAGAAAAAAAGTGGAATACATAAACAACAAAAAAACAGGATTTTATATCAGTTCTTATTGTGATAAAACTTATGACCAAAATCAAATTCATAACATTATGGTTAGATTCTTGGATGCTGCACGTCTGGCTCTTCCTATGGAAGCACCGTGTTTTGTTTGGCTTTACCACCTGCACAATGATGAGTAGAAAGATAAATTGGAAACTGTGTTCTCTTAACGTAAGAGGAATCAGAGAAAATGCTAAAAGGGGGATAATATTCTCTTGGTGCAGAGAAAAGGGTGATATCATATTTCTTCAGGAAACATATAGTACAAAAGATATAGAGGACAGATGGGGCTCAATGTGGGATGGGACATGTTTTTATAGCCATGGCTCTGCTCACAGTAAAGGGGTCCTTATTTTGATAAAAAAATATGTAGATTTAAAACTGATAGAGATTGAGAGGGATGACAGTGGACGCTATATAATAATAGACTGTGAAATTGAAAGAAATAGAATTGTGTTGTGTAATGTTTATTTTCCGACTAGGGACAAAGAAAAACAACAAATAGATATGATTCAGGATTTATGTAAAAGGTTAAAACAAAAAAATAAGGACAAAAATCATGTCATCATCGGAGGGGACTTTAATTTGATTATGAACTATGACTTAGATTACAATGGCAAAGTAAAAAAAACTAGTAATATATTTAGTAAAGAAGTCAGCTTGGTTATGGAAGAGCTACAGTTAATAGATATATGAAGAGAAAGAAATCGACTGAAAAAACAGTACACATATACCAAACAGAATCCATTTATGCAGAGTCGTTTAGACTATTGGCTTATGTCTGAAAATATACAAGGTTTGGTTACAAAGTGTGACATAATATCATCTTTAGCTCCCGATCATTCAGCAATACTTTTGTCTCTTTATGATACTGGAACTGATGCAGAAAAAAGTAAAAAGGGATCTTATTGGAAATTCAATAATA